>NW_020837948.1:79193568-79284401 GCF_003676395.1 Aethalodelphis obliquidens | reverse complement strand
AAAAAAAAAAAAAAAAAAAAAAAAAAAAAAAAAAGTAACAGGACCAATTCTGGAAACATAGAGGTATGTGGACAATGACTATGTTTTCTGTTTCCTTTTCTCCTTTTCTCTACTTATATTTAATTGCCCACCTTCATCACCATATTCTTCAAACAGAAACATGGAGGAGGAGAGATGGAGGAAGGGAAAGAGGATGGTAACATCAGAATGTAGTTATCAAAGCAAGACATGGGGCACATGTGGTTGCTGTGGGCATTCCCACCCACTGGTAATGAGCTGTATCCTATTTTGATTCTTCATCAAATCCAGAGGGCCTGAAGCATGAATGAATGAAAATAAATAAATAAATTTATTTATTTATTTTACCATTCCACATAAATGCAGCGTGGTGTATAGGAATAGTTGATTGCTCTAGAGGAAAGAGTAGGGTTTTTACTTAGGATAAAGAGGTAAAGGGAGGTTTGCTTTTCAAAATGGGGAAATTAATGTGAGGAGGAGGGGAGAGGGAGAAGGCCTCTTCCCCCACACACATCGATATACATCTCAGTTGGTCTCTGATCTTGTTTGTAGGGATTCTGTTGGTTGAATGACGGAAGAGGGAAGTGGGATGGCCTTTGGTTTGTACCAGCTTAGCTAGCATTGCTGACAAACTGTTGCAGGCTCTGAAAATAAAAATAATCTCGAACCAAAAAACAGAAAAAAAAGGAAGAGAAAAGAGATTATAGGGACAATCTGGTAGCAAAGGATAGCCATTGGGGGGATACTATCACTCTTGGATATAGGGTGAGAAGCAGAGCAAATTTAGGCTCCACACATTCATTCACCTGGGCAGCTCATTAACATGCAAACTCTAAATCAGCAGGTCTCGAATAGGAACCAAGGTTCTGCATATCTGAGATGCCTGTGCTGGTCCACAAACCACAGTGTTCAAAGGAAGGTCTTAAGACAATGACCAGAGGACTTATCTCATTTGACTGAAGTGGCAGTAGATCTCAAATCTATAGGCTCCAGAAACACTTCATCCCAGCTATTGCAGTACTCAAAAACTGGAGACCTGGCATAGACATCTAACTAATTATCACCTCTTAACTTTTATTATATTGAACTATATTTTCTGCTACCACCGTAACTCCTTTAGTTGCTCCTCTTATACCTCTTGCCTCCTAGGAGGAGATATTCTACAAAGCTCAGTTTTGGTATTCATGAACAGATCCTATTTATGACTTTAATTAAACCTACCACACATTTGATTTTCAAACTTACATATCCAATTCATTCTCCCTGTCTCCCCATCCCCTTCCATCCCTCCCTCCATCCCTCACTCCCTCATAATTTAAACTAAAAGTGAGATCTATTGTTTTGTAGAAAAGAGCAAGGACCTCTTCAGGCAAGGCTTGATCCTGCTCAAACTTTATTACCAATAACATTTTTTTCCCTTTTCTTTCCTCTTCTGAGGTACTGTGTTGATCCTCAGACTTGACCTAGTTGTCTCTGGAATATCTGGGCCCTTCCCTTATGATGGGAAAATTGTTATCAAAGTTGCAGACCTCACTTCCTGTAAAAGAAAGAGATATTTCCATTAGTCCCATAAACATCTCTTCACATCTCGCTGACTTTATTTTCTGTGTGTAACTGAGTATTTTTATTATACATTTTAAAATCGAGTTATAGTTGATATACAAGATTATATGTTACAAGTGTACAAGATAATTATTCACAATTTTTAAAGGTTATGCTCCATTTATACTTACTATAAAATATTGGCTATATTCACTGTGTTGTGCAGTATGTCTTAGTAGCTTGTTTTATACATACTAGGTTGTACCTCTCAATCCCCTACCCTTATATTGCCCCTCCCCACCTCCCCTCTCCCCACTGATAACCACTAGTTTGTTCTCTATATCTGTGAGTCTGTTTCTTTTTTGTTGTATTCATTAGTTTGTTGTATTTTTTAGATCCCACAATAAGTGATATCACTGACTTTAATTTGCCCAGCACTATACTAATCACTGAGGATAGGAAGTGTACAAATTTATTAGCTTAAGCAATTTTTTTTGGTTTTTATTTATTTATTTTGGTTGTGCGGGGTCTTAGTTGCGGCGTGTGGGCTTCTTTTTTTTTTTTTTTTTTTTTTCGGTATGCGGGCCTCTCAGTGTTGTGGCCTCTCCCGTTGCGGAGCACAGGCTCTGGACGCACAGGCTCAGTGGCCATGGCTCACGGGCCCAGCCGCTCCGTGGCATGTGGGATCTTCCCGGACCGGGGCACGAACCCGTGTCCCCTGCATCAGCAGGCAGACTCTCTACCACTGTGCCACCAGGGAAGTCCGCGTGTGGCCTTCTTAATTGTGGTGTGTGGACTCTTAGTTGCAGCATGCATGCTGGATCTAGTTCCTTGATCAGGGATCAAACCCAGGCCCCCTGCATTGGGAACATGGAGTCTTACCCACTGGACCACCGGGAAGTCCCTAGCTTAAGCAATTTGGGTGAAGTTAATCCTACCTCATAGTTAAAAACAGTCAAGAGTACATTCAGCAGCAGAAAGGAGGAATAACTGTCAGGGAAGAAATGAACAAATGCCTACTACATTCAGTTCCAATTCTCTAATTTTTATTGCCCACAACTGCAAGTAAGATATTCCTCAAAGAGCACCTCTCATCTCAAGTATCTTCTCTTTGCCTTTCACTCTAATAATTCATTCCCTACCCAACTTTTGGGTCTTAACTCACAAATGACCTTTGACCTTTCACTCTAATAATTCATTCCCTACCCAACTTTTGGGTCTTAACTCACAAATGACCTTTGACCTTTCCGAATCACATTGTCTAACCCCCTCTCAGTATTCCTTTAGTTTACATTATCCCTCAATTATCTGTATGTTTCTTTCAATCCAACTAGATTATGCGTACATGAGAAGCTCAGTATATGTTTTACATCTTTTATGTCTGCCTTCAATACCAAATAGATTATCAAGCACATAGTTTTCACTCAATAAACAATTGCAGGATAACTCGTACTGTCTTTAAATAGTCAGCCTGTTGAGGCAAAAGAGCCCTGAGGTGGGAAGTAGACTTGTGCTTTAGTTTCAGCTGTCTCTTATCAGTTGGCCAATTTTGCACAAGTTATTTAATCCACAAGCCTCATTATTACTGTTGTTACTGAGTCCAAGCTCATACTGCTCACAGCATGACAGGCCAGTCGGTTGAGAGAGGAGGTGTTGGGGCAAGGAATAGCGACTTTATCTGGAAGGGCAGCAGACTGAGAAGTTGGTGAACTAGTGTCCCAGAGAACCATTGTACCACCTTAGAATTCAGGCTGCTTTCATACTAAAAGGGGAGGGGTTGTGGCGGTTGTTGCAAACTTTTGGTTTTGGAATCCCTTGTTCTTGCAGCTGCTGTAATTACAATGTTCCTGTAAAACTTCAACAAGAGAATTGTTATTTTCTTTTCTGCAACTGTTCATTCTACCTTTAAAAGTCAAGCCTGGTAGGCAGGGCCTTGAGAATGGGCTATCATGTGTATTTCAGGCTCTAGGCAACATTCTTTTAGGAAGGTGCAGAGCCAGCATGACTAAGCACAGGCAACAGAGCACGAAGTTTAGAGCTAAAGGAATAGATTCAATATGGAGTCAGGTTTGTTCTCTGTTACACTATCTATAAAATAAGCAGATCTCTATATGCTGTGCCTATCTCATATTCAATTGTGGAATCAGTTGAAATGAAGTGTTTTCAAAAGTAAAGAACATTCATATAGAAATTCAGAGAAGAATCTGGCAACAAATTCTGAAGTTTTTAGGGAACACTTGCAGGAGGAGAGTATAGTTGAGTTTTTAAGTGTGAATACCCTTAGAATAAGGAGCTGGAAAAAAGTGTTCAGCTGGGGGAAGGGAGGAGGGCCAGAAGTTCAGGAATGAACATAACATTTTCCCTGAACCACAAGAAAACCATCCTAACCAACACTCATTCCTTTCAAATGTGATTGGAAAAAAGAAGCCTTTTGTTGTGTCTCTTTAAAGTTGCAAATATGGAATTTTCCAACATTTTAAGTGAATTCTTAGCCCTGGCTCCATGAGGTGTCAGGAGTTAATTTAGAAAATAAGAACAACCATTGCCAGTCAAACTAGTTGTATCATAAAAATCATAGAAAGGGAGGGAACAGTAAGAAACTATCTGGTTCTTACCACCTTTAGTTAAGAGAATATCTAAACTTTCTAATTCAGACAAGAGGCCAGCTTACATGTGACAAGCTTTTATAATCTCCTTTAAATATAAATTCTTATTGTATCATTACATTCATCATAATACACATATAAATGCATTTCGTGCCAAATGCTAAAATGGCATCAATGCCAAAAAGCCTTAATTTTTGAAGAGACAGACTGTCTCTCAAATGGAAGGCTATAGAAGTGCTGCCAGAGAGCGGTTCTTTGTGAAAACAGCTCTAGTCCTGTGAGATAACAGAAAATGTTACCGAACCAAACTTGGATCCGCTAGCCCGCAAGCAGTAAAGTCAATCTACTCACCCCGGGTTGTGGTGAAGGAGAGGGCAGTGTTTATTGTAAGGTGCCAGACAAGGATTACGGGGCAGCTAATGCTCAAAAAGCCCAAACTCCCGGATGGGTTTCAGAGAAGCATTTTTAAAGGCAAGGTGAGGGAGGGGAGTCACAGGGTTTGTGATCCATCAGCTCATTAACAGTTCTCTGATTGGTTGATGGTGAGGTAATAGGGCAGTGTCACAGGGGTTAACGTTATTAATTCTCAGGCTCCAGTAGGTCTGGGGGCTATGTGCTCATGGTCATCAAGTAGTTAACTTCTTCCATTTGGTGGGTGTTTTAGCATCTATAAAACAACTCAGGAAATGTGCATCAGATACTGTTATCTAAGTAGTCAAATAGGAACTAAAGCAGAAGACATGGGGGTGGGGTCTGTTCCAGGAAGGCCCCATAGGGTCCTGCTCAGTTACAAAAATAGACATATTGGTCTGTGCCCCCAGTTCCTTGCACAGTGCTCCTAAAACCCTTGTAATTCCCTAAGTGGTAAGAACACCAGGAACATCTTTCGTTCTAATGAGGTGACCTTGTGGGGGACTCCTGGATGGGGGCTGGTCACCACAAGAGCAAGCCATGATTAGAAGCTTTGAATTTTCAGCCTCCCCCAACCCCCACTTCTCCAGAGACGGGAGAGGAGCTGAAAATGTAGTTTATAATTGATCATGCCTACATGCGGAAGCCTCCATAAAATCCCAATAGCATGGGAGCTTCCAAGTGGATGAACACTTCCACCTGCCAGGAGGATAACACCTCCCAACTCCATGGGGACAGAAGCTCCTACACACACAGCCCTCCCAGACCTCACCCTACATATCTCTTCATCTCCCTGTTCATCTGTATACTTTATCATATTCTTTAATAAACTGGTAAATATAAGTATTTCCCTGAGTTCTGTGAGCTTCTTTAGCAAATTAATTGAACCTAGGGAGAGGGGTCATGGGAACCTTTGATTTTAGCCGAATTGGACAGAAGTCTGTGGGTAACCTAGGGACCTACTACTTGCAATTAGCATATGAAGTAGGGTGGGAGCTATCTTGCAGGACTGAGCCCTTAACCTGTGGGATCTGACACTATATACAGGTTGATAGTATTAGAAAGTTGTAGGACACCCAGCTGGTGTCACAGAAAATTGCTTAGTGTGGGGGGAAAAAAACCCCCACATATTTGGTGACCAGAAGTGTCAGAAGTGAGGTGTTCTATGTGAGTAAAGGAGACACACAGGAGAGAAACACAGGTGGAAAACAGTCTAACACAAGTCCTGTCCTTACACCTGAATCTTTCCATGGCTGTAACCTCTCATTGTTAGGCTGTGGTTAATGTAAATGTGATATTCCTGAGAGAAATCTAAAATACCCAACAGGATTATTACCTAACAATAGAGGCAAACAGGAAGACAGATGGAGGTCATGAGTTATGTTTCAAATCACTGGCCATTTGACTCTAGCAAACAACTGTAAGTAATTGTAAAAATAACATCTGCAGGACACCGATACTTTCTCTGGTATTTGAGCTATCTAATTTTAGGAAGGAATTCTTAGGAGTTACTATTGGTAAGTTTAATAATCACATAATGATAACTTTGCTCAATAATCAGCTGAAATCTTTCTTTAATGCTACTCCAATTTCTTGAACTCAGTGATACATCTTTATAAATTTCAACTTTCTAAAT
Organism: Aethalodelphis obliquidens; assembly: GCF_003676395.1. NCBI lineage: Eukaryota > Metazoa > Chordata > Mammalia > Artiodactyla > Delphinidae > Aethalodelphis > Aethalodelphis obliquidens. The sequence goes on along the minus strand of NW_020837948.1, from coordinate 79,278,188 downwards.
ATCATATAAGGAATAAATAATATCCTAAAAATAATAAATATATAATAATATAATAAATATGTGCTTCTTAATTCATATTTATTCATATCACTATTCATGTGCTTTATTTCACAAAAGGAGGAACAATTATAACAGCACTGTATTTCCTCAATGTTTACCTTTAAATATGAGACATTTAAAGGTATTTCTCAAATAAAAGGATTTTTAGTGCTGGTAGGAGTATGGAGAAAGAATACCCCATTCCTTGTTGAGTATATAACAGTACAATGTTTAACCTTATATATTTATTAATGATGATTTAATTATATTTAGAATTTTCACTTAGAAATCCCAGTGTCAGGATTTTGTTTTATAGATGGATCCACAAACTGTATCAAAACATATGTTCAAGGATGTCATTTCAGCATTTTCGTATTTGCAAAAGTAAACAGCAACAACAAAACACCATATACAAAAAAAGCAAAACTTGTTTTGTCTACAAGGGATAAATGAGTTTGGGGATACTTACCAAAATAGAAAATAAAAGTGAATGCTAATAGTTAAAGCTCTTCAAAGTACATATTCAAATGTAAATTTCAAGGTGGGAAACATGGTGTATTATATGATCTCCCTTTTGTATAAAACAACAACAACAAAAAGAATATACAAGGAGACACACGTCAATTTTCTTTTTCTTTCTTTTTGAAAAAACTGGAAGAACTCAGAAAAAAAAGTTTAATGATAATTGCCTTTGAGAGGTGGAATGAGGGAAAATGGAGGAAGGAAATTATTTTTTAATCCTATAACTTTTCATACTGCTTCGTTACCTATCCTTGTATGTCTATAGTTTTTACTATTGTTTTTGATTGCTTTTAATTCCACTAGTATTATGTGTAAAGTGAGATTAGAGGCTATAATTGTTTTCCTTTTTGGATTATTAGGTGCTTTTTAAAAAACTCACAGGTCAGAGATACATTTTTTAACAAAGAAAATGGGAAGTCTGGCTGCTTAGGGCCTTAATCATGGCAATGAGTGTGGGGACTTTGCAGAAGAGGAAAATGTATGCAACGTTTCAAAATTATTTAACTGGAGAACCTTTTAAAAAAAAGAATATCCACAGAGACCAATATTTCCTACAAGAAATGTTAGAAAATTTTGACTTAAGCAATCAGTAAAATATGCATTGAATGAGTTCCTTCTTGTTGTTAATTATAGAGAAGATGATAAAATGTAGTTGACTTAAGTCCTATGAGTCCTTTTACCTTGATTCATATTTTATAGCAACTAAATTAATAATATTGTAGTTTAGAGCAGGGGTCAGCTTTTTTGGAAAGGGCCAGATAGCAAATATTTCATGCTTTGTGAGCCATATGGTCTCTGTTGCAACTACTCAGCTCTGCGGATATAGAAGGAAGAAGCCATGGACAATATATAAGCGACTGGACATGCCTGTAGCCCAATAACATTTTTTTTTTAATGAAGGATATATTTGATTCCAGCTTTTTTTTTTTTAATATCTTTACTGGAGTATAATTGCTTTACAATGGTGTGTTACTTTCTGCTTTATAATAAAGTGAATCAGTTATACATATACATATGTCCCCATAGCTCTTCCCTCTTGCATCTCCCTCCCTCCCACCCTCCCTATCCCACCCCTCTAGGTGGTCACAAAACACCGAGATGATCTCCCTGTGCTATGCGGCTGCTTCCCACTAGCTATCTATTTTACGTTTGGTAGTGTATATATGTCCATGCCACTCTCTAACTTTGTCCCAGCTTACCCTTCCCCCTCCCCATATCCTCAAGTCCATTCTCTAGTAGGTCTGTGTCTTTATTCCCGTCTTGCCCCTAGGTTCTTCAGAACTTTTTTTTTTTTTAATATTCCATATATGTGTGTTAGCATATGGTATTTGCTTTTCTCTTTCTGACTTACTTCAGTCTGTATGACGGACTCTAGGTCCATCCACCTCACTACAAATAACTCAATTTCATATCTTTTTATGGCTGAGTAATATTTCATTGTATATATATGCCACATCTTCTTTATCCATTCATTTGTTGATGGACACTTAGGTTGCTTCCATGTCCTGGCTATTGTAAATAGAGCTGCAGTGAACATTGTGGTACACGACTCTTTTTGAATTATGGTTTTCTCAGGGTATATGCCCAGTGGTGGGATTGCTAGGTCATATGGTAGTTCTATTTTTAGTTTTTTAAAGAACCTCCATACTGTTCTCCATAGTGGCAGTATCAATTTACATTCCCACCAACAGTGCAAGAGGGTTCCCTTTTCTCCACACCCTCTCCAGCATTTATTGTTTCTGGATTTTTTGATGATGGCCATTCTGACTGGTGTGAGAGGATATCTCATTGTAGTTTTGATTTGCATTTCTCTAATGATTAATGATGTTGAGCATTCTTTCATGTGTTTGTTGGCAGTCTGTATATCTTCTTTGGAGAAATGTCTCTTTAGGTCTTCTGCCCATTTTGGGATTGGGTTGTTTGTTTTTTTATTATTGAGCTGCATGACCTGCTTGTAAATTTTGGAGATTAATCCTTTGTCAGTTGCAAATATTTTCTCCCATTCTGAGGGTTGTCTTTTGGTCTTGTTTATGGTTTCCTTTGCTGTGCAAAAGCTTTTAAGTTTCATTAGGTCCCATTTGTTTTTATTTCCATTTCTCTAGGAGGTGGGTCAAAAAGGATCTTGCTGTGATTTATGTCATAGAGTGTTCTGCCTATGTTTTCCTCTAGGAGTTTTATAGTGTCTGGCCTTACATTTAGGTCTTTAATCCATTTTGAGTTTATTTTTGTGTATGGTGTTAGGGAGTGTTCTAATTTCATTCTTTTACATGTACCTGTCCAGTTTTCCCAGCACCACTTATTGAAGAGGCTGTCTTTTCTCCACTGTATATTCTTGCCTCCTTTATCAAAGATAAGGTGACCATATGTGGGTGGATTTACCTCTGGGCTTTCTATTCTGTTCCATTGATCTATATTTCTGTTTTTGTGCCAGTACCATACTGTCTTGATTACTGTAGCTTTGTAGTATAGTCTGAAGTCAGGAACCCAATAACATTTTAACTACAAAAGAGACAGGTAGTCTGGATTTGGTTCATGGGTCATAGATTGTCAATTGCTGATTAACATTATTTTTCATGCACATTATTTAAACTAAGAATCTAAGAGTTCTATAAAGTGGTAAGCAGTATTTTTGGATCCTACACTTCATAATTACCTAGGCAATTCTATTTAGCCAAGGGTAATTCTCCTGTGTTGCTGACAGCTAAGGGCTGTCAGCCTGCAGCATTTCCAGCAACCAGGAGAAAAATTCCTTCAGTCCTAAAAGGGGATTTGGGGACATACCACAGTTTTCACTATGATCCTCCTTTTAACATATCTGAATCTGATTATTATCAATATATAATATTTACTTATTTGCTCAATGCTAGAAAATACTAAAAGTAGTTTCAAAACTGCCAACCCATCCCACTGAGGGTTTGAAGGAGAAAAACTAGTAACTGGAGTTCAACATTGGTTTAGCTATTTCTTTTTTTGTCTTAAGGTATGTAGTTCAAATACTGTGTTTAAAGGTTACTAGTGTTAGTTCTTTTTTCTCCCTTTCAGTGTGCTTATGGTATTTATTTGAAATGCACTTAGGTTGGCTTGTTTCCGTTTGTATTTCATTTTAGGGTTTTATTTTTTTTCAATCTCTGTTAATTTTATTCATTACTGTATTCACTCATTCACTCTGGAATGGGAAACATAACATGGTTCCAAAAGTCAAACCTATACAAAATATATACTCAGAGAACTATCACTCCTCTCCACATCCCTTTCCCTTATTCATACACCCTTAATTCTCCCATCATGATCCCACCCATTCACTGTAAGTAACCACTCTCACTAGATTCTAGCATTTCTTCCTGCCTTTCTTTTTTGTTATATTAAATACATATGTGTTCTTATTTGTGCTTGTTTCTTATACAAATGTAGCATATGTTAATCTTTTTCCCTTTACTTTTTTTTTTTTTTTGCGGTACGCGGGCCTCTCACTGTTGTGGCCTCTCCCATTGTGGCGCACAGGCTCCGGACGCGCAGGCTCAGTGGCCGCGGCTCACGGGCCCAGCCGCTCAGCGGCATGTGGGATCCTCCTGGACCGGAGCATGAACTCGTGTCCCCTGCATCAGCAGGCGGACTCTCAACCACTGCACCACCAGGGAAGCCCTTTCTTTACTTTTTTAACTTAAGCATATATCCTGGAAATCCCTCCACATCAGTTCCTAGAAAGCTTGCTCATTCTTTTATACAGCTGCATGGTTCTCCAATGTGTAGGTATCCCACAGTTTATTCAGATAATCACCTATGTTAGAGTATTTTAGATTGTTCCTAATATTTTGCAGTTACAGATAATGTTGCAGTTCAATTTAAGCATGTAAGTTTTTGTCTTTTTCGAACTGTATCTTCAGAGTTAATTCCTAGAAGTAGGATTGCTAGATGTTTTATATATTATTACATTGTAAAATATTGACCTCATCTTGAATTCCTAGAATAAATCTCATTTATGTATAATGTATTATTTTATTACTGTGGTATTAGATTCTATTCACTAATATTTTATTTCATATTTTTGCAATAATGTTTATGTAACATTAGACTGTAATTTTATTTTTACAGTCTGTTGTACTGACTTCATCAGATTTAGATTTATTGTTGTACTGACTTCAACAGATTTACAGTCTGTTGTACTGACTTCATCAGATTTATTTTTACAGTCTGTTGTACTGACTTCATCAGATTTAGGCACCACTGTTATACTTTCATCTAAAAAAGAATTAAGAAATCTCATGGGAAATTGGGAAAATTTTGTTTTTAAAGGTTTTGTGGAATTTTCCTGTGAAAATGTATGACATTAGTGCTTTTTTGTAGACTATTTTCTAGAAAAATTTCTCTATTTCTTCTACAGAACTTGTTATATCTTCTAGAAACAATATCTATTTAATCTAGATATTTATTTATAAGAAATGTCAGCAGTTTTGTATGTTTATAATTCTCTTTCAGTGTCTTATTTTACTCGTCATGTATTACGTTTTCTGTTTTCTTCCATTGTTCTTCCATTTTTGGTGTTTTCTTCCATTTTTCTAATTAAGTCTGATAGTGGTTTATTTTAATTTTTTTCAAAAAAAACCCCCAAGATTTTGAGTTATAAATTAGATATAATGTTTTCATATTCCTACCTTATTTAATTTCCATTTTTATATTTATTAGTTCCTGTGTGTGTGTTGCTTTATTTGGTGTTGTTTTTCTAGGTTTTTGAATTGGGGACTCTATTATTTTTCATTCTTTCATTTTTATTAATACAAGTATTTAAGGTTATACATTTTCTCTGATCCTTCATAAATTCTGAGATGTAGTGATTTTTTTAACATTTTAAGATAATTGTAGATTTACATGCACTTAAAAAAAGATAATACAGAGGTCCAGTGTACCCTTCATTCACCTTCCCCCAGTGGTAACAATTTGCATATCTGTCAACCTTATTTAGATTTCACCAGTTTTTCATGTATTTATTTGTGTGTATTTAATGCTCTGCAGTTTTATCACTTGCATAGATTTATGTAATTACCCATCACAGTCAAGGTACAGAACAGTTCTATTACAAAGACCCCTTGTGTTGCCAGCCTAATCCCTGGCAACAAATAAATCTGTTCCTCATCTCTATAATTTGTCATTTCAAGAATGCTATATAAATGGAATCAAACAGTATGTAGTCTTTTCAGATTGGCTTTTTTCACTTAGCCCTGATACTTTAAGATCCATCCAAGTTGTTGTGTATATTAATAGCTCATTCCTTTTTATTATTCTGAGTAGTATTCCATGACATGGATGTAGCACACTTTGTTTAGCCATTTACCTGCTGCAGGACATCTGAATTGTTTCCAAGATTTAGCTGTTATGGATAAAACTTCTTATAAACATTCATGTACAGGTTTTTGTATGGACATAAGTTTTTTTTTCCCTTGGATACATGTCCAAGAGTTTAATTACTGGGTTGTGCAGTAATTACAAGTTCAGTTTTATAAAAACCTGCCATATTCTTGTCCAGAGTGACTGTACCATTTTACATTCCCATCAGCAATATATGAGTGGTCTGGTTTCTCTACATCCTCATCAGCATTTGGTGTTGTAACTGCTTTTTAATTTTAGCCATTCTGATACATGTATAGGATTATCTCAGTGTGATTTGCATTTGCATTTTCCTACTGGCAAATGATGTTGAACATCTTTTCACATGTTTTCACATATTTATTTGCCATCTGTATATCCTCTTCAGTGAAATGTCTGTTCAAGTCTTTTGCCAATTTTCTAATTGGATTTTTTATTATTTTAGAGTTGGGTTTGAAAATTTTATTTTACTTATTCTAGCTACAAGTCCTTTTTCACATATGTGGTTTGCAAATATTTTCTCCCTATCTCTAGCTTGTCATTTTATCCTCTTCACAGGATAGAGCAAAGGTTTTGCAGAGTAAAACTTTTTTGTAGAGCAAAGATTTATAACATTGATGAGGTCCATTTTATCAATTTTATTTCTATGGATCATGCTTCTGGTGTCAAATCTAACAATTTTTCACCTAGCCTTTCATCTTGAAGATTTTCTTCTGTTTTTTTAAAATTTGATAGAGTTGCATTTTACATTTAAGTTCATTATCCATTTTGGTTAGTTTTTGTATAAGGTATGAGATTTAGATTTAGTTTTAATTTTTCCCCTGTGGATACTCAATTGCTCTAGCCCTGTTTGTTGAAAAGTCTTATCCTTCCACCATTGCATTGCTGTTACATCTTTGCCCAAACTAAGCTTGCAGAAATGTTTGTTCTTCCACCAATACCACACACACAATCTTGATTACTTTAGCTATTATAGAAAGCTTTAATATCAGGTAGACTCATTCCTTCCACTTTATTCATTTTTTTTCCAAAATGTTTTCACTATTCTAGGTCCTGTGACTTAAAAATTTTAGAATATGCTTATCTATGTCTACAAAAGAAACTTGCTGGGATTTTTAAAAAATAGATATTGCATTATATCTATAGATCAATTTGGGGAGAATTAACTTTTTTGTTATAGTGAGGCTCCAATAAATGAACATAGTTTGCCTCTTCATTTATTTAGGTCTTTTTATATTTTTTCATCAATATTTTGTAATTTTCACCATATATATATTGTACATTTTTTCAGATTTATACTTAAGAATTTCATTTTCTTTGGAGCAGTTGTGATCGTTGTTTTTTATTCCAGTTTCGTTCTTAGTATATGAATGAATTTTTGTCTGCTAACCTGGTATCCTGTAACCTGAGTTCACTTTTTAGTGCTAGGAATTTCTTTTTCTAGACTCTTGCAATATTTTATATAAACAATAATGTCAACAGTAAATAAGAACAATTTTATTTCTTCCTTTCCACCTGTAAGCATTTATATTATTTTTCTTACCTTACTGCACTGGCTGTAGTTTTTATCATTATTTTTTAAAGTTCTTTAATTTTAGTTTTTGTTTCCCCTTTCACCAATATATAAATTGTGTCTTTTTATTATGTATTTTTGATCCTTTGACACCTTGGAGCCTTGCTAACTCTGGAGAGACTGCCCTCTCGAGGCTACCTAATTCGTAAAAGCAGTCAGCAACTTACCTGGAGCATGCCTTCCATATGCAGACCAACCAATTCAAAACCCATGCTCGCAACCACCTCCTTCATCAGGTTTTCACAATCTGGGCCTCTATCTATCTGCCCTAAACACCCCAGTGCCTGATACCAGATATGGTCTGCCAAAATTATTTGCACTAGCCAATGTGAAACCTGTTTACCTGGAACAGCCTTGCCTGTTCCTTCCGGCATAATAAAAGTTCTTGCCTATATATATATTTTTTACTCTATCTGCTTTCTGACCAACCCACGTGCCTCCCTGTGTGACCCCCAAAGCAAGGCACGCCCCTTCCTCTTGGGATCTGTATGACAAACTCTTTTCAATGGCAGCCATCTCCTGATCTGTTGACCTTGTTGTACCTAAATAATAATAAAACGTATGTTTAAAAATATTCAAAGAGTTGCTTTTAATAGAAGGATTTTATTCCTGGTGGAAAGACTCTTTTGTGTTTTATACCTTGTAACTAATTTCTAGTTTTATTGCCTTGTTATAAAATGTTATCAATCTATTCTCTTTTATCAGGGTGTAGAAATCAATATCTAACTATAAGGTCTACCTAGTTCACTTTATTGTACAGATTTTTTTTCTAAGCATTACTTTTTTTAAAATTAATTAACTTATTTATTTATTTTTGGCTGTGTTGGGTCTTCGTTGCTGAATGTAGGCTTTCTCTAGTTGTAGTGAGCAGGGGCTACTCTTCGTTGCAGTGTGCAGACTTCTTGTTGCGGTGGCTTCCCTTGTTGCTGAGCACAGGCTCTAGGCATGCGGGCTTCAGTAATTGTGGCATGCGGGCTCCAGTAGTTGTGGCTTGCGGCTCTAGAGTGCAGGCACAGTAGTTGTGGCGCATGGGCTTAGTTGCTCCGCGACATGTGGGATCTTCCCAGACTAGGGCTTGAACCTGTGTCCCCTGCATTGGCAGATGGATTCTTAACTACTGTGCCACAAGGGAAGTCCCCAGATCTTTTATACATTTACTTACTGTTTGTCCTTTTAATCTTAGAGAGGTGTATAAAAGTCTCTTATTTTTAAAAGTATGTTTCTATCAGTGTCCTCTTACATTGACTGTAGTGTCTGCTTTATAAAGTTAGTTGTCACAATTTTTAGCATTCTTTGATTTTGCCTTGTATTTCTTATCTCTATACCTTTGTTTATGCTTTCTTCTCCCTGAAAAATTTCTCCTTTAATTATTCAGTAGTTAAAAATATTTGTCCATTGGGTTTCTACCTTTTCCTTTAGTTGCAATTAAATACTTATTCTATGATTATACAAAAAGAAATCAAGTTAGGAATCCTTTCTCACTCTTGAGATTGGTACCACAGGGTGGGATGACTAGAAGGAACATACAAGTAAGGGAATATTTTTCTCTCTTAAAGGAATAAATTCAGCTAGATCAATCATCTATGATTCATTAAAGTTGAACTCCCACTTAGCATTTTGATAACATATGGTGAGCTTTTCCTTGATAAACATTATGATTATCAAGTTTCAGTTCCTGCAATATTTCATTTTCTTCCAAAGAGACATTTTAAAGGTACAGAAAATTTTAAATTATTAAATGCCTGAATTTTTCTTCACAGCATGAATATTTTCTGTTCTTAACTGACTACTATATGAAGCATAATGAGGAGCTTGGCTGCCCATTTCAAATTTTTTTAGGAAGCCATCCATGCTTTTGTAAAAAGAAGACATTTTGATATTGTCCAGTTTATAACTGTGGGGTGATTGACCTCCACCATTTCTGGATTCATGAACTTGGGTATTCTTTGGGTTATATACAAACATTTACAGCAGAATAAGAAGGAAATAAAATTTGGGGGAAATCTAATTCACTGACAATCCATGACGACTCATCAAGAATTTCTAAAGCAACTACTGCATTTCAGTTCCTAACCATTCTTAGACTGTGGAGATTGTTCTAGTCTAGTTAAACTAAATTTACATGGTCCTTATAGTTCCAACCTGACAGTGTAAATTTGATGCTGATTTTTTACATTTTGTTTATTGAAGAGCTTCTTGAAATAATTCTGTTAAACTCCAATGTATACTAAAATGAAGTATAAAAATATTGAAACATTATTCTTCCTAGCCTATATATAGACAGGCACTGCACCATCCATCATACTGCCCCTTAGAAAATTGATTTTTGGTGTCCTCTTTATATGTCCCTGACTTTCTAAGTGGTGCTTTGACAAATCAATGATTTCACTGAAGGAGTGAAGGAAATATTTATAGTTGGTGGAACTTTCCTAATACTCCTCAAATTAGACCACTGCACAGACAGCTGGCCTTGATATCAAGATACCAAACACATCAAGTATTTGAAAATCAAGTTTAATGCTCTTTAGCTGATGAGAAAATAATGACTAGTTTCCTGGCTTCTTTTCTTACTTTCTATTTTTCTCTCCTTCTACCTTGCCCTCAAGCATGCACAACACGAACTGCATTTCCCTAGCCAAGTTGGAAGACGTGTCTGCTCAGAAACAGAGCATAATTTTTTCTTTCCTCAGTGAAAAAAAAATTCATACATTATTAAAACATTTGGTAGGGATGGTTAATATGAAAAATAACAGGAAAACACTCAACTCTGTAAGTAACCTTACCAGATTATCTTCTTTGCTGCCTTTCAGCCATGGATGACTGTTACCTTTTCTTTCTTTTTCTCTCTTTCTTTCTCCCTCCCTTCCTCCCTCTCTTCCTCCCTCCCTCCTTCCTCTCTTCCTCTCTCCCCCCTCCCTTCCTCCTTCCCTCCCTCCCTTCCTTCCTTCTCTCTCTCTTTCTATCTCTCTTTCAACTATTGTCTGGATTCTCACTGGAAAGAGATTTGTACTAAGTAGAAATAATATTTCAAATTCTAATCCATGTAGACTGGAAGGAGAATGATGGCAAAATGTTTTCTACTGAGATTATGCTCTGCAGTGATTAACATTGATTTCAGTGATTTCTCTAAAGACTGCCAGTATCACCAAACATATATTAATTTGTTTTATCATAATTTTTGCAGTAATTTATATATTTAATATAGATAGAATTTACAGTTAGTGAGATTTGATGTGCACCTCATTGGAATAGGGATTCAGAAAGACTTCTGTATTGTCAATTGACTTTGTTTTCTTGGGGTTTTTTTGCGGTATGCGGGCCTCTCACTGTTGTGGCCTCTTCCGTTGTGGAGCACAGGCTCCAGACGTGCAGGCTCAGCGGCCATGGCTCACGGGCCCAGCTGCTCCACGGCATGTGGGATCTTCCCGGACCGGGGCACGAACCCGTGTCCCCTGCATCGGCAGGCAGACTCTCAACCACTGTGCCACCAGGGAAGCCCGACTTTGTTTTTTTGAAGCAAATATTAAGTGAATAATTAAGAAAAGGTAAAGTTGGGGAAGTAACACCAACAACTAGTATTTGGCTTGTTCCGGGTAAACCCTACAACTACGTATCTATTAAATCATGACTAACGTGGCCTTAAAGAATTTAGGTAACTACTGTACACTTTCAGCTGGTCTCCCTGCTTCAACTCTTGCATCCTCCTTTCTCCATACACCAGTCAAAGCAGTCCTTTAATAATGTAAATCAGATCATGTCATGCTTCTGCTGAACACCATCCAATGGCTCTTACGTCAGAGCCTGCTTATTTCCACCGATACCTATTTACCATTCTTCTTTGAGAGTTTAACCCTCAATATATTCACAGATGTATAGAATGGACACTACATTTTCTGCTTTCTCTCAGAGCTAGGTGTGACCATAAGACAGAGTTCTATTCAATGGAGTGTAATCATGTCTTGACACCATAACACTTCTAGAAGACAACATAGGCAAAACATTCTCTGCTATAAATCATACCAGTGTTTTCTTAGGTCAGTCTCCCAAGGCAATAGAAATAAAAGTAAAAGTAAACAAATGGGACCTAATCAAACTTACAAGCTTTTGCACAGCAAAGGAAACCATAAACAAAACAAGACAGCCTACACACTGGGAGAAAATATTTGCAAACCATGCAACCAACAAAGGCTTAATTTCCAAAATACACAAACAACTCATACAACTCAACAACAGAAAAAACACAAACAACCCAATCAAAAAATGGGCAGAAGACCTAACTAGACATTTCTCTAAAGAAGACATACAGATGGCCATCGTTAATTATTAGAGAAATGCAGATCAAAGCTGCAGTGAGGTACCACCTCACACTGGTCAGAACGGCCTTCATTAAAAATTCTACAAATAACAAATGCTGGAGAGGTTGTGGAGAAAGCACCCTCCTACACTGTTGGTGGGAATGTAAATTGGTGCAGCCACTGTGGAAAACAGTATGGAAGTTCCTTAAAAAAATAAAAATAGTGTTGCCATATGATCCAGCAATCCCACTCCTGGGCATATATCTAGACAAAAAGATACATGAACCCCAGTGTTCACAGCAGTACTATTTACAATAGCCAAGACATGGAAGCAACCTAAAATGTCCATCTACAGATGAATGGATAAAGAAGATGTGGTACATATATACAATGAATACTACTTGGCCTTAAAAAAGAATGAAATAATGCCATTTGCAGCAACATGGATGGACCTAGAGATTAGCATACTAAGTGAAGTAAGTCAGAAAGAGAAAGACAAATACCATAGGATATCATTTATATGTGGAATCTAAAATATGACACAAATGAACATATTTGCGAAATAGAAACAGACTCACAGACATAGAACACAAACATGGTTACCAAAGGGGAAAGCAGGTGGGGAAGGGATAAATTAGGAATTTGGAATTAGCAGATACAAACTATTATATATAAAATAGATAAACCACAGGACTTATTGTATAGCCCAGGGAACTATATTGAATAACCTGTAATAAACCATCATGGAAAAGAATATGTATATATATGTATAACTTAATCACTTTGCTGTACACCAGAAACTAAAACAACATTGTAAATCAACTCTATTTCAATTTTAAAAAATGTCTGGAACACTTTTGGGGATATAACTTTATAAATAGAAGCATTTATACAAGGGTGCTCCCTTGTGCTTTCTGATGATTGAAATACAGAGTTGATAGCTGGAGCTCCTTCAGCTATCTCAGTTCCTGAGGCTAAAAACCACATTCTGAGAATGACTGAAGAGCAAGATAGAAGGAGCTATGTCCCTGCCAATTTTTTGAAATTTTTGATGCCTATATCTTGATGTTTTTATATGAAAGAGAAGTAATCTTCTGTCTTTCTTAAGCTAGTCTAAATATAAATTTTTCATCATTTGCAGCTGTACCTAATTCTAACTTTTCATGTGGTTGAGAATAAAATTAAAATCCTCTCCATGGCCTGCATGCTCCTTGGCTAATTTTATCCCTTATTTCCTACACTTCATCTACATTCAGTCTATTCCAGCTGTACTGAACTGCTTGCTACTCGTTGGACGCATCAAGCACATTATTACCTTAGGGTCTATGTGCTTTCTGTCCCTCAGTCTGTCGTGCTCTCCCGGAGCATAAGAGTCCTGTGAGTGTCTGGTCTCTGCTTGGACTTCCTCCAGAAAAGACTTCTAACCAGTATATCTTAAATAAAAGCACAGGTTAGTCTTCCTTCATCGGCTTTATTATTTTCTGTATAGCATTTATTAATCCCAGTTAATATATTTTTTTATTTGCCTTTTAGTTTATCCTCCCCACTAAAAGCTAAGTTCCATGAGGTAGGCACTTCATTTTGTTTGCTACTCTGTCTCCCAGACCAAGAACCATTCCAGGCACTACTGCACAGTATGTATTTCTTGAATGTATGAACATATGAATAATTGATTATACATGTACATACCCGTTTACTCATATTATCATCCTATCTGTTATACCCAGGATAGTTAGGCTGGTAAACTGATATGACACTGGTCTTTTTTTTTTTTAAGTAAATTTATTTATTTTTGGCTGCGTTGGGTCTTCGTTGCTGCGTGCAGGCTTTCTCTAGTTGCGGCGAGCAGGGGTTACTGTTCGTTGTGCACGGGCTTCTCATTGTCGTGGCTTCTCTTGCTGCGGAGCACAGGCTCTAGGCATGCAGGTTTCAGTAGTTGTGGCATGTGGGCTCAGTAGTTGTGGCTCACGGGCTCTAGAGCGCAGGCACAGTAGTTGTGGCGCACAGGCTTAGTTGCGCCACGGCATGTGGGATCTTCCCAGACCAGGGCTCGAATCTGTGTCCCCTGCATTGGCAGGCGGATTCTTAACCACTGCACCACCAGGGAAGTCAACACTGGTCATTTTTTTGATGGTGAGTTTGTTAAAGTTCTCTTAGAGCCTTCAAAGTGCTGTTTGGTGAATTATTGTGTTGTTGGTTTCATTTTTACACTCAGGAAACAGGAAGAATCTTGGTGAGATTAGACCATAAATTTAGTCTTCTTTTTAATTTGATGGGAAGAGACCAAAATGGAAATGCAGTGAATTCTGTGTGTCCCATCCTGAACTTGACTGTTTTGGCCAAGGTATAATCCCACATTATACAATTCAGAATTCAGGAAATATACTGATCTCACATGACTGTAGGATTGTTTGGCTGTGATTGTTTTATGAAGAGTGGAATTTTCCCTCAATGAATTATCCTACAGTCAGTCACACTGGAAAGACGTCAATTTTGGGGAAGAAAGTGAGCCTCCAGTGGTGCACCACAGGCAGAGAAGTTTGAAAAGCTTTCATCTTTTCTGAGTATTTTGGACATGTGGCCTGGGCTCTGAGAGAGAGACACTGGTAGTTCTCCTATTGATGGAGGCAGGCTGGATTCAAACAGGAATGAAGCTGGGTAAGAACTCTGTAGTATAGGGCTGCAACCTTGGAGTAATTATAAATTATTTTCTATGCTGTACTTCTCATCCAGTATGGTCAAGCCTTCAGTAACATCTGGATAAATATTCTCTATGTCATGATGAATAAAGAGAAAGGAACTATTCCACATCTAAGAATGAAGCAGAAAGAAAGCAGAGGCCTCTTTCAAAATTCAGGGCACTGGGGCTGTGTCCAAAATAGTGGCAATTAACCCAGGCAGTATAGCTGAGGCAGCAGCATCATAGCCTAAGAAGGAAGTTGTAGGGACAAACTAGAGGGACCTGACATTTAAGAGCCCAGACTCTGGAAAACTGTCAGGAATTGTTAAAATTGAGAATTTTTGAGAAGGTGTTCTTTTCTGCACTAAAGCCTGTGGGAAGGTCATTCCATTTTAACGAAGATCTCTTCTGTATTTTCTGTTTCTAGTCCAGAAAGTATTCTGCAAAGAAGAAAGCATTTTTCACATTGTACTGAAAATTGCTGTTTATTTTTTTCCCCAGCACTAGCCTGTAAATTCTTTAGGACCTGCTTCTTTCATCCGTGTATTCCCAGTGGCCAGCACACTGCTGAGCAAAGTAAATCCTCAACAGTTGCTTGTGAAAGGCATAAACCAGCCTTTCTAAGAGCATTTACAGTCATTCCCATGATTTGAATGAAATAACGTATATAAAATATTTGTCATAACAATGTTAATTGAATCTTTTGTCATAACAATGTTAATTGAATCTTAAGTGGTGCTAAGGGCTTTTTACAAACACACACTAAAAAAATGAGCAAGGAAAATTTCAATAACACTTATTGCAAAAATGCTCTTGGTATTGTCACAGAAGAGGATATGAAGTGAAAAGAATGCTCTGTACAATTTAAATTCAAGAATTTAATTCCCACATTCTTGCAATTCCTATTCTGTCTTTCAAGACACCCAAAACTAGGATTTGGGGTGGGAAAGAGCCTGGGAAGAAACATGTGAGTAAACAGATGCTTTCCTGTCAGCCCAACTGTGACCTAATTCCAGGAAAACAAGCTAGCTTCAAATTATGATCTCTCTTAAATACCTTAACTTCCTTCCCCAAAGGTAAGTTCTCGGGGTTTCTAAGGCTAAAGCAAAGTGCTGGCTGATGCCTGGCTTTCTCCCTCACTAGATACTGATTAGCAACAATTTTGCCAGGTATAACTTAAATATAACTCTACCACATTCTATTATGTGTGGCGTTAAAGGAAAATTGATAAAAAATGAGCATGTTTTTATTTATGATCTCAGTGGTTCAAAGCTCATTTGCCGCAGCTCCCAGGATTTTGCAAAATTCAACTGTGTCATAGTCCACTCATTTGGCAACATTCTTTCTCAAGTCAGCCCAGTGCAAGGGCTTTCAGCTCCTGTCTTTTGGGCTCATTCTCTTCTCAGCCCAAACTCTCATTTGGGCTGAGAAGTTTCCAGCCTAAACTTAATCCTATGGATACTGATTGCTTTTCTGAAACATATTATTACAGTAACTGGGGCCCATTTAGTCTGTGTGCACAATGGTAGGGACACAGATACAAAAGAATTAGCACTTTGGCAAACTTCTATGATTAAAACAGAAAAGTAAGAATGACAGATAAATTTCACATGGTTTAAAGCCAGATTACGAGCCCAAAATGATATGATGTTTACTGCCATTTCAAAAGGGAATGTCATCATTTCTTTCTACAACTGACTTTAATGGACACATTTTTGCATCATGAACTCAAACTGTAATTTCACCATGAATTGTTAAGCTCAAACAATACCATTGAAAATAGCAAGGCACCACTTAATAGGTGTGAAAACAGAAATCTAATATCAATGACTGAGGATTAATTTTCTTAATTGTGGTTTTCCCCATATAAATTTGTATTGTTTCTGTCATTTCTTTGTATACTTTTATAACATTTAAAAAATGCAAAGCTTTGATTTCTCTTTAGGTAAAATATACTTATTTTTTATAGTGCTTTAAACTAACTTTTTTTTTTATTATTTAACTAAAGATTTTTGTTTGCACCAACTAAGGAACCTTCAGGGCATCACTGAGAGCAAAATTAGACTATAATTTGATCATTGTTTTCAGAATTTCAGGAGAAGTTTTTAAAACATAGAATATTTTGTAACACAGAATGTTAATGCTTTCTGAGCTAACTGACCTAGAAGAGTGTCATCAACAGTTGTCTCTCTCACTTGTGAACTTGTATTGTCTCCTGCCACTGCAATCACTGTGAACACTGACACTGATTGATCACTCTTATCTCCTGTTCCAAACGGTAACAACTATAATGGCTCCAGAACCCCTATTCAAATAAACAAATATATGAGTATAGTTAGGATAGGGAGGTGATATGAATGGGGATATATATATATACTCTGGTATTTTGTGTATACCGATATATTTTTATAAATGGGCAAGGTTTTGATTCAACCTTGATTATGGATTTATTTCCAAAATAAAACAATTTTTTTTTTTTTTGGTCAGCAGAAAGCTAATGTGGCTCTTGTAGCTATGGTTAGGAAAGATGAAAGATTTAATATAAATAATTTCCATCCCTTTTATAACTACTGTCAACTGAAGAAAAACGCACAGCCTAAAAGTTGTGAGTTACATTTATTCGAGGACCTTAGGAGAATTAAAGGCTGGGAGACAGCCTCTCCGGTAGCTGTGAGGAACTATTCTGAAGAAGTAAGGGAGGAGCCAGGATATATAGGAGTCTTTTCTGAAAAAAACGAAAACATGTAGTCAAACATCAAAAGATTACTGCTGATCACAAAAAATACAGACCTCTCAAGTTAATGATTTTAGTGCTTTCCTATATGATGTAAGAGTCTGGGCTGTTGAAATTATTCCTTAGATATGCATCTTAACTATCTAGGTCCAATATCCTGTTTTTCTCCATCCTGTATTCCCCTCAGGGAGCACCCTTGGGGGCAGCCACAGTGGCTGATGACTTGATGGCTTGATAGCTTGATGGACAGCAACATTCATTGTCTACTAGAATGGCAGGCAGCATTTTTTTATCTGCACTACAATAGCACAGAATAAAGATTCTTATGCTCAGATGATCTTTCTCAAGTTTGTACATAAATATTGTCAATTCAGTGATGGGGAGGAACTTATAAACATTTATTGTCATTTAAATAAGAATAAAAATAGATTTTCTCTTCTTTTTGGCAAGTACTAAATGATAAGGTATTATAATGTGAGCCTAGGGGCTTGTAACTAATCCTATACTTTGCTTTTTTGTCAGTGATTTTAGCTGACTTTTAGGTTGATTTTTTAAGTGAATTTAAAATAAAAAAGGAAAAAGTCTCTACCATATTCTTTTCTAATTCTAATCACTTAATGCTTAGACTAAGTTGATTCAAACATTTTTTAAACATTTTATTTTGAAAAAATTATAGATTCATAGGAAATTGCAAAGATAGTACAGAGAGGTTCCATTTATCCTAATCCCATTTCTCCCAATGGTTACAAATTAAATAATTATAGCACAATATCAAGAGCAGGAAATTGACATTGGTATAATATTTAGTTGTTTTTTATCACATATGTAGGTTCATGTAACCACTAAGATACAAAACTAACACCTCATTGCAAAGATCTTCTTAATGCTATCTCTTTATAGTCATATCCAGTGCTACCTCTTTATAGTCATAGCAAAAACTAATACTATAATTAAAGCTGCTGTGTACAATCATGTACAGGTTTTTTGTGTGAACCTAAGTTTTAATTTCTCTGAGATAAATTCCTAGGAATGTGATTGCTGGGTCATATTTATTATTTTTAAGAAACTCTTACACCATCTTTCAGAGTGTCTATACATTTCCACAAACAATATATGAGAGATTTCATTCTGTGCATCCTTGTTAGCATTTGGTGTTTTTGATATTCTTTATTTTAGCTGTTCTCATGTGTATGTAGTGATAGCTCATTGTGATCTTAATTTGTATTTCCATAATAACTAGTGATGTTGAACACCTTTGTATGTACTTATTTGCCATCTATATATCCTCTTCGGTGAAATGTTTCTTAATGCCTTTTGCTCATTTTCTAGTTCGATTGTTTTGTTTTTAGTGTGGAGTTTTGAGAATTCTTTATATATTCTAAATATGAGTCCTTGTCAGATATGTGACTTGCAAATATTTTCACCCAGTGTGTAGTTTGTCTTTACATCCTTTTAAGAATGTCTTTTGCAGAGTAAAGGTTTATAATTTTGATGGTTTATAATTTACGAGTTTTTTCTTTTATGGATTGTTCTTTTGATGTCATTCCTACGTGCTCTTTACCAAGCCCTGGTTTCTGAAGATTTTCTCCTATTTTTCTCCCAAAGGATATATAGGTTATTTTTTTACCCTGTCATTCTTTTTTTTCTTGTGGTTTAAAAAAAGTATGTAAATTCACCACCTTAACCATTTTTAAGTGTACAGCTTAGTAGTATTAGATATATTCACATTGTTGTTAAACAGATCTTCTGAACTTTTTCATCTTGCAGGACTAAAACTCTATACCCTCTAAATAACTCCCTTTTTCCCCTCCTCCCCAGCCCCTGGTAACCACCATTCTCCTTTGTTTCTGTGGATTTGACAACTTTAGATACCTCACAGAAGTGAAATCATACAGTGTTTTTCTTTTTTGTGATTGGTTTATTTCACTTAGCATAATTCCTCAAGGTTCATCTATGTTGTAGCAGGTAACAGGATTTCCTTCTCTTTTAAAGCTGAATAAATTCCATTGTATGACTCTACTGCATTTTGTTTATCCATTCATCTCTTAACAGATGTTTGCTTTGCTTCCACCTCTTGGCTATTGAGAATAGTACTGTATGAACATGGATGTGGAAGATTTAGCTTTAAGCCTTGTAATGAAATTTGTGATCCATTTTGAGATATTTTTTGCATAACATGTGAGGTTTAAGATGAGGGTCATCTTTTTGGATAACCAATTCCTCCAGCAACATTTGTTGAAAAGACTCTTTGGCAGTACTTGTGTGGGAGTATTTCTGAATTCTTTATACTATTCCATTGTTCTGTATGTCTATCCTTCTGTCAGTACCACACAGTCTTGTGTAACAGTTGTATAATCTTGAAATTGAATGAAGCGATTCCTCCTTTATTCTGATTTTTCAAAATTGTTTCAGCTATTCTATTTCTTTTTTCCTTTCCAAATAAATTTTAGAATAATTTTGCTTTATTTATTTATTATTTAATAATTATCTTCAGGAAAAAACCTTACTGGATTATGATAATTAAATCTGTATATCACTCTGGGGAAAACTGACATCTCTACTTTGTTGAGTCTTCCAATTTATAAACACCAAATGTCTATTCATTTAGATCTCCTTTGGTTTCTTTCTGTTTTGTGGATTTCAGCATAGGAGTCCTGTGTATGTCATGTTAGATTTATACATGTCTTTAATCTTTTTGATTTCTAGAGATTATACACGGTATCATATTCTTTTTTTTTTTTCGGTACACGGGCTTCTCACTGTTGTCGCCTCTCCCGTTGCGGAGCACAGGCTTCCGACGCGCAGGCCCAGCGGCCATGGCTCATGGGACCAGCCGCTCCGCGGCATGTGGGATCTTCTCAGACTGGGGCACGAACCCGTGTCCCCTGCATCGGCAGGCGGACTCTCAACCACTGCGCCACCAGGGAAGCCCCGGTATCATATTCTTAACTTCAGTTTGAGTGGTCATTGCTTTTATATAGAACTACAATTAATCTTTGTATGTTTTACTTGGATCTTAAGACATTACTGAACTGTAAACTGTTAAATATCAGTTCTAGAAGTTTTTGGTATATTTCTGAGGATTTTTTATGTAGACCATCATGTCATCTGCAAATATGTACAGATTTATATCTTCCTTTCCAATCTGTGTGTCTTTTATTTCTTTTTCTTACCTTATTGAGCTTCCTGGAACTTCCTGTAATATGTAGACTAGCAGTGGGGATAGGAGACACCACTGCATTGTTCCCAAACTTAAAAGGAAAGCTTTCCACTTTCACCATTAAGTATGATGTTATTGGATTGTGTAGATGTTCTTCATCAAGTTGAGGGTGTTCCCCTCTGTTCCTCATTTTCTGAGTTTTTATCATGATTGGGTGTTGCATTTTGTCAAAGGCTTATTTTGCACCAATTGTTGATAATTGTGATTTATCTCCTTTACACTGATAATATGGTCGATTACAAGGATTGATTTTAAAATATTGAGCCAGTTTACATCCCTGGAATAAATTCCACTCGGTCATGGTATATAACTCTTTTTATATATTGCTAAGTTCCATTTGGTAATATATTTTTAAGGATTTTTGCTCTATATTCACAAGGGGTATTGGTCTATAGTTTTCTTTTGTACTATCTTTGGTTTTAGTGTAAGGGTAACACTGATTTCATAAAAATTATTGGGAAATGTTTGTTCCTCTTTTATTTTCTGAAACAAATTATGAAGAATTGGTGTTATTTTCTCTTTAAATGTTTGGTAGTATTCACCAGTGAAATCATTTGGGCCTGGAGATTTCCTTTTTGATATGTTTTAAATTATCAATTTAATTTCCCTAATAATTGTTGAGCAATTCTATTAACTTTTGTACATTGTGTGATTTGTTTGTGCGGTAATTGTGTAGTTTGTTCCATCTAAATTGTCAAAATTTATGTGGGCAGAGTTGTTCATGCTATATCTTTATTATCTTTTTAATGTCTGCAGGTTCTCTAATGATATTGCCTTGTTTCCTTCCTGATATTGGTAATTTCTGTCTTCTTTTTGCTTTGTCAGTCTTGCTGGAGGTTGTCAATTTTATTGACCTTTTCAAAGGACCAGATTTTTGTTTCATTGATTTTGTCTATTATTTGTACTTTCAATTTCATTGATTTATGTTCTTATATATATTATTCTTTTCCTTCTGCTTGCTTTGGATTTATTTTTTCTTTTTCTAGTTTCTTGGGGTGAGAGCTTAGATTGATTTGAGACTTTTCCTCTTTTCTAATGTAAGAATTTAATGTTATGAATGTCCCTGTCAACATTGCAATAGCTGTATCCCATAAATTTGATGTTGTATTTTCATTTTCTTTCTGTTCAATGTATTTTTAAAATTTCCCTTGAGATTTCCTCTTTGACTCATAGGTTATTTACAAGTGTATTGTTTAACTTTCAAGTTTAGAGATTTCCTGTTTGCTTTCTGTTACTGATTTCTACTTTGATTCCATTTGGATGAAAAAATACTCTGACATTAGTTTTTGTTTTTTTTTTTTAATTTGTTGATGTTTGGGTTATGATCCAAGCTATGATCTATCTTGGTATGTGTTCCATAGGCCCATGTTCTGCTGTTTTGTGTTAGTGTTCCATATATGTAAATTAGATACTATTTGTTGATGGTGTTGTAATAGGGAAGAACAAATCCGACTCCATATTGGATCTGTTCCTTTTACTTTAACCTTGTGCTTTGTTGCCTGTGGTTAGTCATGCTGGCTCTGCAGCTTTTGTAAAAGAACGTTGCCTTAAAAAAAAAAAAAAGAATGTTGCCTATAGCCTGAAATATATAGGAGCCCTATTCTCAGGGCTCTGACCTGTAAGAGTCCATTCATATAGAGATAAAACGTTGCAAAACAGAGTATAGCATGTGTTGGAGCTTTACAGGAACATCTTGACCTGACCTTCGTGGACAGCTGCAAGAACAAAGGGTTTCAACACCAAGAAGTTTGTAGCAACTAACCACTCTCCCCGCCTCCCCCCACCTTGCCTTTAAAAGTGCTTTGCTGCAGCCATTCAAGGAGTTCAGGGCTTTTTGGACACAAGCCACCTGTCTCCTTGTATGGCTCTGTAATAAACATTTCTCTGCTCCAAACTCTGACCTTTCATGTTTCAGTTTGTCCTCACTGTGTGGGGCACAAGAACTTGTATTTGGTAACAGTGTTGTTATTTTACATGCTTGCCATTTTTTCTGTCTAGTTGTTCTATCAGTTGAGAGAAGGATGTTGCAGTCTCCAACTGTAATTGTGGGTTTGTCTATTTCTTCTTTCAGTTCTATTAGTTTTGCTTCACATATTTTGCAACTCTGCTGTTTGGTCTACATTTGCTTGGTGGGTTGATTCTTTTACCATTATGAATTGTCCTTTTCTGTTAATGGTAATTATCTTTGCTCTGACAACCACTTCATTGGATAGTAATAGTCTCCACTCCTATTTCCTTTTGATTAAAGTTTACATGGCATATATTTCCATCCTTTTACTTTACTGTTTTATCATTGTTTTCTTTTTCTTGCATTCCTGTGGGTTACTAGAACATTTTTTTACATTCCATTTTGATTTATCTATAATAGCTTTGTATATCTTTGTTAGTGGTTTCTCTAGGTATCATAATGCATAACTTATTACAATTTACTGATGTAGACATTTTACCAGTTTGAGTGTAGAAACTTTATCTTCTTTTATGTCCCTTTACACTCCCATTTATTATGTACACATATTAAATACTTCCTTTACATTTACATTATACTGACAACCAGATCAATGTTGTAATTTTTGCTTTAACAGTAAAAAATAATAGAGAAAATCAAGAGAAGAAAGTCTATTGTATTCACTGATATTTTTATTCTTTTCCATTGTTATTTCTCTCTTCATGATGTTCCAAAATTTCTTCTTTTATAATTGCTTTCTCTTCAGATAACTTTTTTTTTTTTAATAAAATACTGAACTTTATTGAGAAGTTTCAAGCATCAAGAACTGAGGAAGTATTTTTTAGTTCAGTTTATCAAAATACTTCAGTTTTCCAGCTGGATCTGGGATTACTGTTTCACCACCAGGTTTCCAACCACCAGGGCAGACTTCTCCATGTTTATTAGTGTACAGGAATGCTTGAACCAAACACAGTGTCTCATCCACAAATCTACTCCCAGGAAGGTCATTCAGAGTAATCTGTTTTAGGATTCCTTTGTCATCAGTAATGAAGAGACCTCTAAGAGTGTGGCCCGAGTCTTCCAGATATACGCTCTAGTCCTTTGAGATCTGATGGTTCAAATCTGAAAGAAGTGGAATCCTTATTGGCCCAAGTCCTCCTTGTCTTCGAGGGGTATTAATCCAGGCCAAATGGGTAAACTGTGAATCGACAGAGCATGCTACCACTTCAGTGTTTATGGATCTGAATTCCTCAGTTCTATTACCAAAGAATAACTGATTTCAGTTGGACACACAAAGTGAAATCAAGTGGGTAGAAGAAAAAAAACAGGTATTTCCCACAATAGTCAGTTAACTTCCAGCTGCTTAAATTCTCCATTTATCACAGCTGTTCCTTCCTAATAAGGTGCTGGCTTGGAAATCTTGGCTTTGCTGAGGTGCAGGGAGTGTGTACCCACCAGGTACACTTGTCTACACGCATAGAAGTGGCACTCCTCTTCATGGGTTGGGGGCCTCTCCTCCACCTCCAAGACCCACAGAGCTTTGGCCGGCAGCAGGAACAGCAGCAGCAGCAGCAGCAGCAGCAGCAGTAGCCTACGGCTCCAGCCAGGGGCCGAAGTGGTTGCCGGTAGCCGCTGCAGCGCCTCCATGACCACGCGAGGGCAGTTGCACGTCCCTTGGCTCGAGCGCCACTTCGCCCGCCACCAGGCAGCTGCAACCGTGCACCCAATGCCCATGTGAGCCGAAGCACGGCGTTGCAAGACCTGCCCCGCCTCCTCATTCCCCCATCCCCCGGGCTCCCCACCCGGCCACATAGGTGTGAGCCCCACCTGCTCACCCCCTGCAGAGAACTTTCTTTAGCCATTCTTTTAGGGTAGGTCTGATGGTGACAAAGTTTTTTAGCTGTCCCTCATTGAGAATGTCTTGATTTCTACTTCATTATTGAAGGATCATTTCACCAGATATAGAACTTTGGATTTACAGTACTTTGAGCATTTGAAAAATGCTGTGACTCTTCTTTCTGTCCTTCATGGTTTTTGATAAGAAACCCACTGTCATTCAGTTTGTTTTTGTCCCAGCAGATAAGGTGTTTCTGTATTGCTGCTTTCAAGATTATTTATTTTTAGTTTTCACAACATGGATTACAGTGTGTCTTGGCATAGATTTCTTTGGGTTTATGGTGTGTTATTTGCACAGCTTCTTGAATCTGTAGGTTTATGTCACTTGCCAAATTTGGGGAAAGTTTCAGCCATTATTTCTCGGAGTACATCTTCAGTGCTGCCATTTCCCTTCTCCTTCTGGGACTCCAGTAACACAAATGTTTATCTTTTGTTGTTATCCTACAGGTCCCTAAGGCTCTGTCATATTTTTTAGTCTAGATGACCTATGTTGTAGATTGGGCAATTTCTATTGTTGTCTTAAGTATGACTGATTTATCCTTCTATCATCTCCATCCTGCTGTTGAGCTTATCTACTGAGTTTTTAAAAAAAAAATCAGTTATTGTATTTTTCAGTTCTAAAATTTCTATTTGGGTCTTCCTTATACCTTCTATTTATTTTCTGATACTTTTTATTTATTTGCTTTTTTTTCATTTGTTCATAAATGCTCACTGAAGCATTTTGATGATGGCTATTTTAAAATCATCATCAGATAATTCTCTTTTCATCATGGTATTGGCATCTGTTGATTGTTTTTTCTTATTCAGCGAGACATTTTCATGATTTATGGTAAAACGAGTGAGGTTTTTATTGAAACCTGGATACTTTAGGTATTGTGAGACACTTTGGTGGGAAAAGGGGTACTTCACCTGGTTACTGTCAGGTAGAGTTGGAAATCCAAGTTCTTTTGCCTCCATTGACATCCAGGGAAGGAGGGGTACCTTGTCCCTCTAGGATGGAAGTGGGAATTCAGCCTTCCACTAGGAGTGGGAGAGGTGCCTTATTACCACCAGGTGGGTTAAAAGTCTCAGCTCCCCACTCAACTTTTGCTGCTGGTTGTGCATGGGGGAGCCACAGTGGTGGTGTTTGGCTGGAGAAGAATAGTTATTATCTAAATGTCTTTCTGCCTCGCTAGATTTTTCCTTTCCTGGTTCTTTGGCTAAAGAGAGGAGAGCTTTCTGTACCTGAACCCATTGGTTTTTCCAGGCTGTTGGCTTCTCTAGCACCTAGAATCAGGAATCTCATTGGTGTGTCATAACTTGTTTCCCAAAGTTCCTAGTTGATCTGCATTCTTGTCCTCACTTTTCAGAATATTTTACTGTAAATATTAAATATTTACTTATTTAATAAGGCACAGATTGTTAGATATACTTGGATGGAGGAACAGAGGAAAATATGTCAACTACGTCTTTCCAGACGTGGATCTCCCCAATCATTTCTTCTTTTTTTTAATCTAGTCACTGCCCAAATACAATTACTCACTCCTTTTAAATTGGCCTCATATGCTTTACAACACAAACACTTCTTTATTAGCCGTTCATCATTTTAATATATATATTTAATTATTTCAATTAAAGTAAGAGTCAAGTGTAATACATAGTGAAATATGCTATTATTCTCCCTAATGTGTTTTTCTTTTTACCTTGACTGACTGGCAGGACCATTAAAATGCTCTGTTTGGAATATTGATTCTCTTTTGTAGCAGTAGACATTTTCATAGAATACAGATTTTGAAATATTTTGTAACTGTTTTTGCTAAACTAATTGAAAATGACATTGCAATGTTGGGAAAAAAAAATCACCCAGGACAACAAGCAAATATGTTCTATACATTAATTTCATTTTAAATGTCCATTTTTGTCAAGGCCACAGTTGTCTTAAATTTTCTAAACATATCTTGATATGTTTTGAAAATTCCTTTCTAACTTTCTATTTGATGTGTCAAAATACAGAATCCCAGCTGTAGGCAGTTTTTTTTGTTGGACTTGAGAAGCGCAAATTGTTTTACAAAACTTGAATTTCCTGGGTGTATAATCAAAAATCAAAAAGTCAGTGTTTTCTATTATCTAGTGCCTTTAAATTCACATTTAAGTGATTATTAAAAATTTAAAATAAGTTTTATGATACTTAAATTTTTAATTCAGAGTACATTTTATTGAATTTAAATACATATTAGGCATATCCTTTGAGTTAATGCAACAAAAACATTTTTAAACATTCTAATACAAACATTTTCTGTGCTGTTTACATAAATACAGAAAGACATTAATGAGAATTTAGACACACATGCTAAAAAAAACATTACAACTACTAGGAAATATGTCATAATAAACCCATGGTCCTTGATTTAAAAAAAAAAAAAAGTAAAGTTTATGGTCAAATTTCTATCTTAAGAGACACAAAAGCAGTTCATGTCATCATATTTTGTGGTATTTTTAAACCATTACATAGCATTATAGTTAATTATATATGTAATAAGTCTAATATTTTCATTTGTTTATCAAATAAACTTTAGAAAAATAAGAATTTGTGCTAATTATTTTCTGAGGTAAATTACAAATTAAATAGCAAAATCAATTTTTATAAGCAAAAGTTCTTAATAGATAACACACCAAAATAATATATAGACTTTAACCAATATCCTAAACAAGTTTCACTAGCATTCTCCCATTTGGGACATGAGAAATAATGAAATATAAATGTTACAGGTTAATCATGTGATTAAAAGTAATTTTGACAATGTTAGTCATGAGTGATGTTCACTGATTTCATAAGTAAATTTCATTATAAGGGCATAATCAGGCATTCCTGATTTATTGAAAATTATATAGATATTATCATTATGACACATTAATCATGAAGGTAAGCAAGTCCAAAGAATTGTCTAGTTCGTTTCACAGGCCATCAAAAACAGGACTTTCTTTCCCAGCTTCTCTTACAACTTGTGAATCACATTTTCAAATGCTGATACAGTTTAATCATACTACTTTTGAAAAGTAATACATCTTTAAGCTTACTAAATTGTCTCATTATAGGCACATCTCTATAGTGAAACTCACCTGGCATTTGCTAAAGATAGGTCATTCCTTGGAGGTAAATTTCAAAGTGTTTATTACTCAAAATTGCAGACATTACTGCTTTGCCTAGGCTAGATCATCCATAAAGTACTTAGCTCCTACCTACAGGCTAAAAATGTGACTTACAGTCTGTTTTCTGTTTGTCCTGGTAAAATTACAAATAGCACTTTATTTCATTCTCAGTGTTTGGATGATAAATTTTATGGTCACACTAGTTATTGAGAAAACAGTGAAGACTCTCAAACAGAAGTATATTGATTCCCCAGCACCACTGCAGGAACACAAGTATGCCACAGAATAGGTTCTGTAAGCCTTAAGAATAAAATTATGGAACTTATTATTTAACTGACCATCAAAAGGAGTGAAATTTTTTTTAAAGAAAGACAGTTAATAGATAATAGCCTCATTTTTCTAAGAAGCACCTAAGTAGCAGGCCAAAGCTGTTCAACGTAGTTAAACCTAGACTCTTGAGGAGGACTCCTTGGATTTCAATCCCAGATCCAAATACCTAATCTCTCAAGCTTCAGTTTCCTCATCTATAAAAAAGTAGTTAATAGTTTCTGTAGCATAAGATGATGTGGAAATTAAATGAGATAACACATTTCAAAGTATTTAGCACAGTACTTGTCACATGCTAAGCACTCAACAAATGTGTTTATTACTATTTAATAATATGATATACCCTCAATAAAGAACTCAGCTGATAAACTGAGCATGTAACTGACCTTTCAGGTATACTGCAAATACATTCCTAAATATCACGTGAAAAAAATGCACATAGATAGTTCCAGTTTTCTTTTTATCTATGCTAGAGAAGATAAATTCGCAATTAATCAAAATCAAAGTAGATAGTACATAAATATGTATAATTTAAGATTCCAAAATAATTGAGTCATTCATCTATTTTTCAGTCATTCAATAAATATAAATTCAGAGAAAGCTATAATAGGTCAGTGTGCCTTTTAATTAATACTGGAACACACACTTGAACTTGCTGCCACCTAAACATGCTAACGGGAAGCAAGTCCCTAATTCATTGCATAACTTGTTCAGTTAGAGAAGATTCATTTTCTATAAAGAAGTAGATATTCAGTAAATAATTTGCATAAATCTATTTAAATGCCTCAAAGATGAAAACCCAGGGAATAAGTGAGCAGAACTGACATTCTTTTTCTTTTGATGAATTTAATTAACGACAAACTTTCAGTGACCAAAACTAACCAACGAAAGCTTTCTAAAAAATATATTTAATACAAATTTTGAATTGGATTCTGAGATATTCTGAGGTACTTTTGAGGTACTCTGAGATATTCTTGAGGTATTGGCAGGGAGGAGGAAAGAGAAAATTAGTGGAGTGGACACTAATATCTACAGTACCATGCAAAGAACTACAATTACTAAAATTCTTTATGTATATAAAGTCAATACACTGTATTATTAAAATAAAGGATTGGGCTTCCCTGGTGGCGCAGTGGTTGGGAGTCCATCTGCCGATACAGGGGACACAGGTTCGTGCCCCGGTCCGGGAGGATCCTACATGACGTGGAGCGGCTGGGCCCATGAGCCATGGCCGCTGGGCCTGCGTGTCCGGAGCCTGTGCTCCGCGGCGGGGGAGGCCACAGCAGTGAGAGGCCCGTGTACCGCAAAAAAAATAATAATAATAAATAAAAATAAAATAAAGGATAAAAATAAGGTTAACATTTGCACTGCCTATGAAAAATAAAGGACAATAGGAACTTTTTTTTTAAAGTTTTTTTGATGTGGACCATTTTTTTAAGTCTTTATTGAATTTGTTACAATATTGCTTCTGTTTTATGTTTTGGTTTTTTGGCCGGGAGGCATATGGATCTTAGCTTCCTGACCAGGGATCAAACCAGCACCCCCTCCATTGGAAGGCGAAGTCTTAACCTCTGGACTGCCAGGGAAGTCCCAATAGGAATTTAGATAAGTTGAAAGCAACATACCCTGTATAATAGTTTAGGAATCAGAACTCCCTTTGCTCATTTGATTATTACACGTTATTAAAATCTGACAGGACTTTTTATTCTATTATTACTGTTTTTCAAAGAAGTAGAAGCAAACAATGAAGTTTTAAAGGCTTGTTTATTTCTGTTATTTTGTTTCAATTCTGAAGTCATAATTTAGATTTTTCTTCTAAAAATAAGTATAACTTTATGAAATTTGATGTTTACCTGTACATTTATCCATGCACCACACACTTCATGGCATCTCCAATGTACCCTCTCTGTGGTAGGTATGGGATACAGAAATAAAAGCAGAATCCAGGAAGGAGACATATAAGTGCACACTTATAATACAGGGTAATAAGCACAAAGAAACATGGAGTTATTTGAGCCCATAAGACGGCACATACTCAGCTGGGTATGAGGGATCTGCCAGGAAGTAACATCAGATTAAAGTCTTGAAAGCTGAACTTGAGTTCATCAAAAGGGAGGAGCACAGGGGGCAGCATTCTGGACAGACTCTCTATGTCAAGGCTAAATCAAGACAGTGGGAAAGGATTCACAATTTGGAAAACTGCAATACTAAGATATGGCAAAGGTGAGCCTGTAGAGCTTTGTCATGGAAGCTGCCACATTAAGCTACATAGTGAGATTTGTGTTTCAGAAATATGGCCCAGCAGCAATGCAAAAAATGATTAACCAAAGATGAGACTGAGGTAGGAAAATCAAGACCTTAGCTGTTGCAGCTGGCGAGCATGGGGTAGGGGAAGCAGTGGGTGGATTAATGAGCTATTAAAAAGGCCAAAGGAATAGAGACTCATGACTAATAAACATTAGTTAATAGAGAAGAAAATAGCACAGTGAGCTCTAGGTTTTGGCCTGGGTAACTAGATGCTGAGAAAAAAGGGAAAGACTGCAAAGAGAAGATTTACATTAGAGCATAAACTGAATATGAAAAATCTGGGAATTTTAAGACATCATTAAATCTACTTATTATGCTGCAAAACTCTGTTGGCTAGAAAGACTGATAGAATTTCCCAAGGTGTCTAATATATAAACGTGGAGTAGTTTTCCTACTTCAGCTTTTCTGCTTGCTTAGTATTTTCGGTTGGTCATTTCAATTTACAATTGGTCATTTTTAGTTAATCCATTCATCTCCGTGAGGTTAGTTAATGGAAGCATTCCATTTTTAACCTAACAGTGGTGGAATAATTTTCTGGAAGTTCTCCAGAGAGACTCTGAAAAGCCAAAATTCAACTTTAATTTTCTGAGTACCTTTTCTGCTTAAAGTTACTGAAGTGAATTGTCTTTGCTAGGAAAAATAGCAAGCATTAACACTTAAAAATTCAATTTACTACATAAATATTTCAGATTATTTTACATTGGGGTAGCAATTTTTCTTGCTTGAGAACCATTTTGTGGTGGCACAAGAGAAGAATGCGTACTGCATGTGAGCTACAAATTGGGGATTTGTATATGTCCAGTCACAAATACATTGTTTTGAATTGGACTTAGTCAAATAGCAGGTCTGAATAATTTTTCACTGAATTCAAATTGTTTAGATTAATAAGTGAACTGCTTGGTTGTCTGCCATCATATAGATACCACCCAAGATCATTTTATCAAATTAATAATTAATTAAACCAAAACAAATGCCTGGCTTATTGCTCTAAAACAAGAATAAGATGAAACTTGCCATTACTTAAATGATGTAGTCTATTCAACAAAACTTGTGTCAACAGTTAACATCTTTACACAAAACACTGCTGCAACAAAATGAGTAGCTTCCAAGTGACACTTTATGTGTATTATTTATACTAGTAATATTTTCATCATTAGTTAAGATGCCATATAAAGTATAATTTTTCACTACCTGAATTTTATTATAATTTTCTCAGCCAGAACATCATATAAATGTCTAAAAAGTATTTTTTTCAAATAATTGAACACCTCTTTTTCAAGCTTTAATCCCCTAGTCACCAAGATCATGGGTTCTTTGCCCCCATCCCAAATCCTTCCCTCTTTGCCTGTGATTGTTCGGAACCCTGCTGCACTGTGAGCAGGGGGACATCAGAACCAAGGGTCCCCCAGCAGGTTTCACATCACTGTCTTCAACCTAACCTAGTATCCTGCCATATGATGTTAATGTTACATTCAAAACCATTAACAACTTTTCATGTCTATTCAGATTTCATTGGACTTATAGTGATTTTTATAAAATAGTTCAGTTATATATGCAATAGAAACAAAGTATTCTATTTTAAAGAAAAGTCTAAGTTACTGGCAGCAACATAGAACTGCTTTAGTACTTCTTGATTTCAGACAAAGGATTAGTATTATAAACCAGTAATAATTCATTTTTAGATATTTAGCCAGCCATGGATACCAGGAAATCATGAAGCAGGGAAGCATGTAAGTAGCAGTGCTACATCCCGTCTGTGTGAACCTGTACCCTACAACATCAACACCAGCTGTCACTTAAGAAATCCAAAACCCATAGCTTTAAAAAAATGTTCTCCAGGGGGCTTCCCTGGTGGCGCAGTGGTTGAGGGTCTGCCTGCCGATGCAGGGGACGCGGGTTCGTGCCCCGGTCCAGGAGGATCCCACATGCCGCGGAGCGGCTGGGCCCGTGAGCCACGGCCGCTGAGCCTGTGCGTCCGGAGCCTGTGCTCCGCAACGGGAGAGGCCACAGCGGTGAGAGGCCCACGTACCACAAAGAAAAAAAATAAAAAAACGTTCTCCATAAAGACTAAATATCACTTTAGCCTGGTGTGGGAAAACAGTGGCGATAAGTGGAATGAGATTAGGAAATCTGCTTTCGTGGTGATGGAGATTTGGGGCAAGTGTATGGTTTTATTTCCTTGCCTTAAACCAATATTTTTGTAAGAAAAGTATGTTTTTCTTATGGACATTGTACGGTAACCATCATTAACAAAGGTAGAAAGTGCTAATTTCCCCTTGAGGACACTTTTTTCCGATATGACTGAAGGATGAACTTTACATGAAAATTATTACAAATACTTCTACATCTAGTGAACATGATTGGGGAAAAAAGCTTTTTAAGACAAATGGCAAAGGGTTTGTCTTTAATGAATTCTTTGGTTATAAACAGGTCTTGAGTGACATTCGCTCTGTGTACTATTTGGTTTTGCTGGTGTCTGTTCTGTGTGTCACTTGAGGACTAGAATGAAATTAATTGTCCTGGATTACAGCTCATAGAACATACTTAATACAATTTACCTTTCTTTAATGTAAAATAATAATAGAATGAAAATATATCTTTAGATCCGAAATAGCATGTATTATTTACAAAGCTACTGCTGAGCATCTTGCACAAACTTTTCATCCTTTTAAAAATAAAAATTCACGTGTTCTTAACAGGAAGCAGAAACAAAGCTGAAATCCAAACTCTTTGACATCTTCCTGTGACTCTTGACATGATGTTTCTCATTCACTGGCCCACAGATTCCTGAGTTACATAAAGCATAATGAAACATAATTAGCATAACCTGGTTATTCTATAATAACTTATTATCACTTTAGCAAAGCAAAAAATGTCTGGAAGAGGTGATCCAAACTACTGCCAAAACCAACAGTTCCTATTCTAAATACTCAAGGAAAAAAATGTTTATGAACTATGAAAATTTTTATTCTAATCAGTGAAGAAAATAAGCTAATATTGATTCATTCATAGCACCAAGTATATGGGAATATGTGACAATAAAATAGGAGAATCCAGAAAAACTGAGAGAGAAAAAAAATAAGACTACATAAAAAATTGTAAAAGAAACTAGCCTGTGGTGACAGAAGAAACAATATATATCTGCAGTGTAATAGATTCACTTTTAGATTGGTTGTTACATGTTCTCTGGTGGAAAAAAGATGCTTATTTTTGTGTAACTATATATATTCTCCTACAATATTGTTTAAAAAAGCATATCCAAGCACATAGTGAATGACTAGGTCTTTTTAAAACTAAAAAATGTAGATGGATTAATGGCCTATGCATATTGAATTTTATTTGGAATACCATTTTGAAGCAACTTACATTTTTTCTGTGCCTGGGGGCGTTATTTTCTATACCA
The DNA here is from genome assembly GCF_003676395.1 of Aethalodelphis obliquidens. Classification (NCBI taxonomy): domain Eukaryota; kingdom Metazoa; phylum Chordata; class Mammalia; order Artiodactyla; family Delphinidae; genus Aethalodelphis; species Aethalodelphis obliquidens. The sequence continues at coordinate 79,244,757 of NW_020837948.1, read as the reverse complement.
TTGCTATCATCTGATTTCCTGTAGAGAAAACAAGAAAGAAAATTACTAGATGTTTACATTGCATAAAACTAAGGTCAGTACACCACCTATATCATGGCCATCAGGTTAAAATTTAAAAGGTCAATACAGACAGAATTTATTCTTCCTAAAAATGTTTTACTCATAGTGTTGATTTTATTTGTATGCCATTGCTTGGAGAGGAACTGTTGCCACAGATGACAGTGACAAAGGCCTGTTTCTTTTATGCAGAGGGAGAATTGCTTCTCCCCAAGCATGAGTGGAGGCTTGGGTATACAGCCTAACTTATATGTTGCTTTGACACATGCAAGATAATAGCCAATCAGGAGCTCAGCCAGTATGTGCAATACAGGTGCTGTAATTCAACATGTTTATTACATTGAATTAGAGGTTAAACATGGTTCTTTATCTACCCAATGTGCATCAGAGTAAGACCACAATGTGGGCTCCAGATTCTTAAGGAAAACTAAACTAGGTTACAAGGGTATATAATAAATACCCTTCTAGATGTTATTGGCAGGCTTGAGCTCATTAAACTAGTACCACCAGATAATAAATTCAACAACCTAATCGGCTATCTAAAAATTTGGGGGATGGGGCAGGTAGGTTAAATATTGTGTGAAATTGTGTGGGTTAAATATCTGGGTGGATCAGATAAATGCTGTTTGAAATGACTAGCTTGTTTTGATGTTATATGCTTATTTAGTAGTGTACTATTTTTAAAAGTCATTTTCACCAAGAAATTCTATGAATCACTGGTATCTAAACACATATATAAGCATCAAATATAAAATGTATTGATAAACAATATTCTCTGTAAAGAAAAATTTATCTCCTAAACTAAAAATTCTAAAAACAGCATTGGTGAAAGTTGCTCTAAATGAGTACAAGTGCCGTTGATACTTGATTTAAATCTAAAGATACTGAAATAACCTAAAGATGAGAAATGTGACTGCAAGGGACTGGATAGAAACACTGGGGAGGCTGAACAAAAGAATCCAGGCAAGGGAGTAGTTGTTTCAAATTCCTGAATGACGGTCATGTTTTTTATATGACTCTGAGTATAAGAAAGGTAATCAATACATGGGAACCAGAAAGATAAAATGTTCAAATCAATACAAACAAGATGTCCAAGTTCTCCGGAAAGAGATTCAAATTCCTTCCAACCATGAGAGTCTCTGATTCTAAGACAACACTTTTTTCCTATCTGGGGTTATGGAACTCCTGACCCATAAAATAATTATTTTATGCCCTTAATTATTATTTTATGCTCTTAATTTAGAAGTTCATATCCTGTTGATTTAAGTTACCTGCCATGTGTGAACTGAGTAAAAAATAACTATTTGAATAATGTCTGCAAATATCTGCATGACAGCTGTCCGCCCCATTCCTGCTCTTTAACTGTGGCTATAGCACTCACACCTCAGAGCCCATGTTGACTGAAAAAGATAAAACTTCAGGTGTCATTTTGGGTTGGTAATAGTTGCTCAGCCCTCCCATTTCCTAGGTTTCTTTCGGCTCCTTTAATCTGGTCTCATTTTCTTGGTCCCCAGCCCTTGGCAGTGTTACTTGGACTTTAAGCACCTCTCTCACTAGGCTCCACTGTCAGTTCTCTGGCTTGGTGGGCTCAGTAACTCCCACGTTCACCAAACCAAATGATATCCCTGGTAATTTTCTTCCTAGTTCTCCTCATGCTCCGCTCAACTCTAAACAAAGGAGACTGTAACAGAAATATGCCACAATTTGTGTTCCTTCAAAAATAATGACACAATTCTAGCCCAGTGATTTTCAACACTGAATTCTGAGAATCAGAATCAGTGATAGGCACTTTAAAGAAATACAGATGCCCAGGCACCCATCCCAGAGGTTCTGATCTAAGATATCCAGTTAGGTCTGAGTAACTGTAATTTTAAGGAGCATCCTAAGTGATCAAAAATATAGCCAGGGTTGAGAATCATTGCTTTACACAAATAATACTTCCTCATGGTTCTTGAGTGCCTCCTGTGCATCAAAGCCTATGCTAAGAATTTTTACACATAGAAAGTCATTTAATCCAGAAACCTTATGTGGTAAGTAATATCATTAAACCCATTTTGTTGAAGAGAAAACTGAAGAACAGAGAGGTGAAAGTAAGTGGTGGAGGGGGATTCTGTTGCATGCAGGTAAATGCCAAATGCCATTCTTCACCACAACATGGACATCTACAGAAAATAACACACACGTTATATACTCTTGTACTTTTTTCCTCTAACTGCAAACATTTTATTTAATTTCATATTTATCTGTATTTTATGCATGTGAAAATTAACCTATAAAAAATAATACTTACAGCTGTTCAATTTGTTCAAATTCCTTCCCATCATCTGTGTAACAAAAGAAGAATTTAACTCTTAAGATTGGTTTATTATTCTTACAAAGCATATATGCTCAATTCTACTTTCCCCTGAATTCAACATCCCCTGACTGCCTGTGCTGTTTTCCCGCTCTGGAATGAGAGAGATGGGCCCCATCAGACAGCTGCCCCTCCATCATGTCCACTCCTTCCCTGCTCTCCCGACTTGCAAAATTGCCTGCAGTTTTGATCAAGCATAGTCTGGTGCCTGGGATCATCAAAAACAGAACTGACTGATTTGTAATTATTTAAGTTATGAAAAATTTAGTACAAAATCAGGAAAAAATACAGAATATAAAATAAATTTTCTTAGGGGACCATTGGTTTCTCAGTCTGTTATCCATCAGGCACAGGCTATGAAAACAGAAAGCTGGCAGGCAATGTCTTTTATGAGAATTTCAGAATGTTTGATAAAACGTTTTTAAAAATGAGTTATCTAAATGAAAGAATAATTGTTTGTCTTTGAGATCTTTTATATTAAGCTAATGCAGAATTTTCTAATATTCCAGTACCAGTGCACATATCACTTAATTGGTGTGCTGGTCCCAGTAACACCAAAGAAAAGGGAAAAAAGGTATATTTTAACATTAAATTTTTTTAGGAAGTTGATACAGGAAGACCATCAATATAAGCTCATAGCTCACTGTCACCATTGTTATTAACATAAATACCACTACAAAAAACAAAAGTTCGATTTTTTTCTAAAGCCACCATAATGGATTAAGTCATAACATGAGAATTATCTAAAAAAAAGAAATCCTACCTGAGTGCTTCTTTTTCTTTTGGGTGTACATTTCAAAAAGCAGAATAATAGCCACTAAAAGAACCACCTCAACAGCTATTCCAAGAAATGCTTTGAGAGGCACCCAATAACTCAGCACGACAAGTTCAACGTGTTCTTCACTCTCGCCTAATTGGAATATTGCATGGCACCAGTAAGATCCCTGATCTTCCTCTGAAAGTTGCATTATCTTGAGCCTTGTTTCATTAGCATTTTTTCCATTGATCACATACTTATTGTTCATTGGAACACCAACAGGAACCTAATAGAAGGAGACATTAAAATCCATTCCTATCATATTGCATAAAAGATACATGTCCTGAATGATCTAGTTTTGAGTGAAAGCTACAAGATAGTACCAAGAAAACTGCTTACCAGAAAAAGGGCATATTAGGGACTTCCCTGGTGGCGCGGTGGTTAAGAATCCGCCTGCCAATGCAGGGGACAGGGGTTCGAGCCTGGGCCAGGGCAACTAAGCCTGTATGCCACAGTTACTGAGCCTGTGCTCTAGAGCCCGCTAGCCACACCTGCTGAGCCCGCGAGCCACGACTACTGAAGCCCACGCAGCTAGAGCCCGTGCTCCACAACAACAGAAGCCACCGCAATGAGAAGCCCGCGCACCGCAACAAAAAGTAGACCCCGCTTGCCGCAACTAGAGAAACCACGAGCGCAGCAATGAAGATCCAACGCAGCCAAAAATAAATAAATTTATTAAAGAAGGGAGCACATTAAAGTATGTGAGAAGTTATACATACAGAGCTCAAGTCTTACCATAGTTTGATCTTTTAAAGGTAGCAAACAAAGGAAAAGTACACTTTGCTTTAACTACTTAGCACTGAATGTTTGAAACTACAGTGTGCAAGTCATCGTGGGTAAATATTCTATGCGAATTAGAAATACAGAAATTTTCCAGCCATCCGGGTTTCATGTTACAATCCCTTACTAGTTCAGAATACTTCCTCCTTCACAATTGCAGGCATACATTCATTAAATCAACTATTAAATTAATGAAGCTATTATATCTGATCGTTCCTGTAAAGGAAGTTCACTGGCTCATGGCATTGGGAGTTCCTCAAACTGGAACTGAAGACGAAATCTTCAGGCCTTTGAAGCTGATGTAGAAGAAATGGTAGAAATCCCTCTAAGCCTGGTATACATGGTGGTCTGCACACCTTCTGTCTTCTCTCATAGCTGAATTTCTCTCTCTTTCTGACATGTTGGCTTCTGAGATTCACTGGGTTTTCCTCAGCCTTTTAAGATCCATACTAAGCTATTTGGTGGCTAATTTATTTAATCCATTTAAATTAAATTTTATTCTCAGGCCATTTGATGCCTTCATTGCTCTATCACTCAACTGCACTGCTCAGTAAATGCTAATTTGCATACAAATATTCTTGGAGGTTATCTGATGAAGAACTGTGAGTTTATTATTTGCCAAAAAAATTATAGCAACCTGGCTCACTGTGCACAGCATTGCCTATGATGCTTGTTACAAATGTACTCTAACTCGGAGCTGATAAAGTACTGCATGTTTAATAGGTGCCCCAGGTAAGCCTGATGAAGATGATGGTTTGCCTACTTTTTGAAAAAACACTTGACCTAAAGTTTTGACTTGCACCCTCTTCCCTGCACTTTTCTCATATCCTAACATAACCCATGCTTAGGGCCAAATTGAGAGAAACTTAGTATAGCAAATGGAGAGAAGTACAGACTACATTCTAAAAGTTTAATATAATTAGACAAGCTTTTTTTGTCTAGTATCACATATGCGTAAATAAATTAGGCTATGTAATTCAGAAACTATGTCTGTTACTTGTTTTTACAAATTTACATGCTCTTTAAAACTATTTCCATACACAAAATGATTGCCTTTCCTAATCATCAATAACAAGATAAGTACAAATATTAATAGTTTAAATCTACTCCTAAGTGATTTGGAGCTATCTCTTTGAAAACTCAAACCAATCACAGAATCAGTAACTCACCCTTTTAAGTCATACCCTCTGTCGTCAACAGTCTACAATAGCATCAATATTGTCTAAGAAGGAATTTAATATTTCACTAAGATCTACCCTGTCTCATACCGTTCCTTCTAGAATTGCCTTTACAAGACTTCAATTTCAATGCTCATTAGCACCAGGGCAATAAAAGGGTGTCCCCTAAAGGACAATGTCCTAAATTTCCCTGCTATTAGAGGCTATCTGGGAGGAAGAAAACCAGAAATGATTTCTTAAGTACTCATGTTTTTCTTAATATCAGCTCTTTGAAAAGCCATTAATTCTTTAATAGGAATTTAAAGTATTTGGCTTCCCTTAGGTCTCTGGAAGTCCAAAAGAGGTCAGTGACACTAAAAGAACCTAAAACCTGAGTTTAAGTTACCAAATTTTCATTCTTTTCTCAGATGCTGCCAGTGTATTGCATTCTATCACAAATGTTTCCAGAGACAGAAGCAGGAAAAGAAAACTCCCTTTCTTTTTTTCTAGTTACTCTCATGAAATGATAAGGAAAAAAAGAATCTTTTTTGTTGGGGTTATATCTAAACTTGTCAACTAAAAATGAACTGTAACTTCCTTTCATAGAATTTTATTAAATGGCTAAATCTAAAAAACAAAGTACCACTTAATGAAACATTAAGAGTATCTTCAGATGTATAATGTAATATGCTAAAAACACCAAATGACAGCTCCATTCATCACTGTTCTTTCTTCATGAACACATATTAAGGAACAAGATAACAGAAGTATAAATAGTCCTAAGAACTGTGAGTGTATTATAATCTTATTATTTATCAAATAAAAGTTTTTATTTTGTTTTCTTCAAGTCAAAGAAATATGATCTTACCTGTACACTCCCATTACTACGGTACCAGGTCCAATTTAAAGGAAAACAGTCTTGACATTTACACATCAAGACAACTGAATCCCCTACATAAGTGATCAACGGTTTCTTTTTTTCATGAAGTTCAGGGACTAAGAAAAATGGAGAGAAACATATGTTACTGAAAGAGTTTGAATAGGGGGAATGTATTCAAGTTGAATAGATGTATAGTTGTAGTAGGTAGGTGGTGCAATATAATTGTCAGTAATATAGAAACAGAAGGAAGGTCTTCTATTATTGAGCCAATAACAATTACAAGTATTGTAATAGACTGTTTGTTACATGCTTTGGATAAAAAAGAAACTTCATGTTTTCAAGACTGTTCTTTCTTCCCACCTACTAAGTTACGTTAGAGCAAATATTTTTTCAAAGTTTACCCTTAAATGGCACTCTAGTGAGGAGACAAAATTTTCAGGATTTAAAATTTTTATTTGACACAGATTTATGAAAAGAGTTGGAGAAGATGGGAAGATGAGAAAGGAGCAAAGGAAATTTTAGAGAAAGAGAAAAGAATAGGAAAGAAAATGAGATAAAAAACACTTTTGGGCTTCCCTGGTGGTGCAGTGGTCGAGAGTCCGCCTGCCGATGCAGGGAACATGGGTTCGTGCCCCGGTCCGGGAAGATCCTACATGCCGTGGAGCGGCTGGGCCCGTGAGCCATGGCCGGTGAGCCTGCGTGTCCAGAGCCTGTGCTCCGCAACGGGAGAGGCCACAACAGTGAGAGGCAGGCCCGCATACCAAAAAAAAAAAAAAAAAAAAACCCACTTCCATGTGGTTTTGTAGGAAAAAAACAAAAACTAATATTCATTGTGATAAATTTCTTAAAGTTTGAAGCAGATGCCATTAGTAACAATAAAAATGAGCACTGAATTTAGAAAAATTAAGTTTTAAGGCTATGGATAACTTGGTAAAGAAAATTAAAGCATAAGAACATAAGCAAAGCAATAAAAAGCCAACTAGCAGCTTCCATGGTGAAATCAGTTCCTTCTGATTGACCTCAAAAGATGTATTATAAAATGTACACTTTTATGAGAGACAGACTTATCAACAAAGATGACTTTTGTTGATTTTTTTTTTCTTTTACTAAGTTTAGCAGGTTTTGTGTTTTGTTTTTCCTTTTTGTTTTTTTGGTTTGCCAGCAGAGAGACAATGTCTAAATTTTTAATACTGTGTTGACAAATTTTATAGATACTGTTTGCTATTCACTTGTTATCCTATTTTTAGATTTTATTTTGGGGAGGGTCAGGGTGGAAAATGGAAAGATCAATTTTAATTGCTAAAATTAGGTTTACAGATTAAATACATTTTCTAAACGCTCTTGGCTTTCTACTACCAGAAGAATATTGGGCATTTGCTGGATGTATGAACTGTAAAGATGAGGAAGGGGGAAATAACTGGTAATAAGTGGAAAAGAAATTCTGACTTCTATAACCACTTGTATAGGGGTAAACATAGGGTTGGATTTCTAAACAGGTTCTGTCTTTAGGTGATTAATGTTACAGTGATGAGTGTCAGAAGTCTTCAGTTTTCCTTATGGTTCAACATGGGCCTAAATACAATTGCACATATCACCCCCTCCTTCATCAGCAGTGCTGACCAGCAGAGTGTTGAATGAGGCACTGCTAATAATAAAGAGATGCAAATAAGGAGGTATATCACCACTGAAAGTGTAAATCATAAGATGACAGAGCAATCTATAAGTCAATGGTTCTCATACTTTTCATAACCAAGGAAATATGTTTTGATAAAACTGAATGAATTTTACATTACCCAAAGATGTGAACTGCCAATCAGAATTTATAATCACCCCACTAATAGTTTATGAGCACCTAGTAAGGTACCACTAGGGTACTCCTGAGGTAGGAGAGAAGTGAACACATGTGATTGGCATGACTGAAGTCATCCCAGCCAGAAGAAATTGGTGAGTTGACCTTGCCAGAGGATATTCTGAACACTCCTTTCGAATGGCTACTAGTGTCCCACACTTCTTATTGGTTACCATTAGGCTGAGGGACACTAAGGGAAATGTGGTTAATATGTTTCCATTTCAAAGCTCAATGAGCGTTTGAAGTAGTCAGCACAATGAGACAATGATGTGACAAACATGTAAGATTTGGGTCCAGGAAATATTAGAATTATAGCTTCAGTGTTACTAGTGTTGAGGACATAGGTTGGTCATACCCTTCTACAATGTTACTGTAAAGAATTAAGTACAGGAACACAATATATAAAGGGCTTGGTGTAGAGCAAACACCACAAAATTAGAACTTTTGTTGTCATCATGTACTGGTATTGCTTTTCTTAATTGAGTTTTCGTACAATTTGTAATGCCCACAGCCTTCCTACATTAGCCAGCTTAATGGCATGGATTATTGTCACGTGCAAGAATGATTTTTAGGCCAGTTGGCCATGTGGAACAGAGAAGAAATAAGACACAGAATAAAAGGAGAACTGGAAATTCACCTGAATTCATCTCAGAACCATAGGAATGTATAAAGACACCCCCAAATGCGGAAAAGGGTCCAAACTGAGCCATTTACAGAACACCCAGACAATCTGAGAAAGGCGATTAAAAGAGATTAAAATGATGAAAAATAAAAGATGAATTCACAGGAGACAAGGCCCAGAAGAATGAAGAAACAGTAGCTTTGAGATGCTGGAGGTGGCACCAATCCATCCTTTAATAACATATATTAAAAAACTTTTCAGTGAAGCTGTAAAACAAATTCTGCTGCTTGAAACACTTATGCAAGTCCTTGGCTAAAGCAGATGAATAAGAGTTTGTGGAGAGAAACCAAGATGGCAGAGTAGAAGGACGTGCTCTCACTCCCTCTTGCGAGAACACCAGAATCACAACTAGCTGCTGGACAATCATCGACAGGAAGACACTGGAACTCACGAAAAAAAGATACCCCAAAGACAAAGGAGAAGCCACAATGAGACAGTAGGAGGGACGCAAGGTTGCCCACTCTCACCACTCTTATTCAACATAGTTTTGGAAGTTTTAGCCACAGCCATCAGAGAAGAAAAGGAAATAAAATGAATCCAAATCAGAAAAGAAGAAGTAAAGCTGTCACTGTTTGCAGATGACATGATACTATACATAGAGAATCCTAAAGATGCTACCAGAAAACTACTAGAGCTAATCAATGAATTTGGTAAAGTAGCAGGATACAAAATTAATGCACAGAAATCTCTGGCATTCCTATACACTAATGATGAAAAATCTGAAAGTGAAATTAAGAAAACACTCCCATTTACAATTGCAACAAAAAGAATAAAGTATCTAGGAATAAACCTACCTAAGGAGACAAAAGACCTGTATGCAGAAAATTATAAGACACTGATGAAAGAAATTAAAGATGATACAAATAGATGGGGAGATATACCATGTTCTTGGATTGGACGAATCAACATTGTGAAAATGACTCTACTACCCACAGCAATCTACAGATTCAATGCAATCCCTATCAAACTACCACTGGCATTTTTCACAGAACTAGAACAAAAAATTTCACAATTTGTATGGAAACACAAAAGACCCCGAATAGCCAAAGCAATCTTGAGAACGAAAAACAGCTGGAGGAATCAGGCTCCCTGACTTCAGACTATACTACAAAGCTACAGTAATCAAGACAGTATGGTACTGGCACAAAAACAGAAATAATAGATCAATGGAACAGGATAGAAAGCCCAGAGATAAACCCATGCACATATGGTGACCTTATCTTTGATAAAGGAGGCAGGAATGTACAGTGGAAAAAGGGCAGCCTCTTCAATAAGTGGTGCTGGGAAAACTGGACAGGTACATGTAAAAGTATGAGATTAGAACAGTCCCTAACACCATACACAAAAATAAGCTCAAAATGGAGTAAAGACCTAAATGTAAGGCCAGAAACTATCAAACTCTTAGAGGAAAACATAGACAGAACACTCTAGGACATAAATCACAGCAAGATCCTTTTGGACCCACCTCCTAGAGAAATGGAAATAAATCAAAAATAAACAAATGGGACCTAATGAAACTTCAAAGCTTTTGCACAGCAAAGGAAACCATAAACAAGACCAAAAGACAACCCTCAGAATGGGAGAAAATATTTGCAAATGAAGCAACTGACAAAGGATTAATCTCCAAAATTTACAAGCAGTTCATGCAGCTCAATAGCAAAAAAACAAACAACCCAATCCAAAAATGGACAGAAGACCTAAATAGACATTTCTCCAAAGAAGATATACAGACTGCCAACAAACACATGAAAGAATGCTCAACATCATTAATCATTAGAGAAATGCAAATCAAAACTACAATGAGATATCATCTCACACCAGTCAGAATGGCCATCATCAAAAAATCTAGAAACAATAAATGCTGGAGAGGGTGTGGAGAAAAGGGAACACTCTTGCACTGTTGGTGGGAATGTAAATTGATACAGCCACTATGGAGAACAGTATGGAGGTTCCTTAAAAAACTACAAATAGAACTACCTTATGACCCAGCAATCCCACTACTGGGCATATACCCTGAGAAAACCATAATTCAAAAAGAGTCATGTACCAAAATGTTCATTGCAGCTCTATTTACAATAGCCCGGAGATGGAAACAACCTAAGTGTCCATCATCGGATGAATGGATAAAGAAGATGTGGCACATATATACAATGGAATATTACTCAGCCATAAAAAGAAATGAAATTGAGCTATTTGTAATGAGGTGGATAGACCTAGAGTCTGTCATACAGAGTGAAGTAAGTCAGAAAGAGAAAGACAAATACCGTATGCTAACACATATATATGGAATTTAAGGGAAAAAAATGTCATGAAGAACCTAGGGGTAAGACAGGAATAAAGACACAGACCTACTAGAGAATGGACTTGAGGATATGGGGAGGGGGAAGGGTAAGCTGTGACAAAGCGAGAGAGAGGCATGGACATATATACACTACCAAATGTAAGACAGATAGCTAGTGGGAAGCAGCCGCATAGCACAGGGAGATCAGCTCGATGCTTTGTGACCGCCTGGAGGGGTGGGATAGGGAGGGTGGGAGGGAGGGAGACGCAAGAGGGAAGAGATATGGGAACATACGTATATGTATAACGGATTCACTTTGTTGTAAAGCGGAAACTAACAGACCATTGTAAAGCAATTATACTCCAATAAAGATGTAAAAAGAAAAATTAAAAAATAAAAATAAAAATCACAGTAAAATCAAATCCCATAACTGTCGGGTGGGTGACTCACAGAGTGGCGAACACTTATACCACAGAAGTCCACCCACTGGAGTGAAGGTTCTGAGCCCCACATCAGGCTTCCCAACCTGGGGCTCTGGCAATGGGAGGAGGAATTCCTAAAGAATCAGACTTTGCAGCCTAGTGGGAATTGATTACAGGACTTCGACAGGAGTGGGGGAAACAGAGACTCCACTCTTGGAGGGCACACACAAAATAGTGTGCGCATCGGGACCCAGGGGAAGGAGCAGTGACCCCAGGAGAGACTGAACCAGACCTACCTTCTAGTGTTGGAGGATCTACTGCAGAGGTGGGGGTGGGGGGTGGGGGCTGTGGCTCACCGTGGGGACAAGGACACTGGCAGCGTGAGCCCTCCCAGAGTCTATCATTAGCCCCACCATAGAGCCCAGGTAGGCTCCAGTGTTCGGTTGCCTCAGGCCAAACAACCAACAGGGAGGGAACCCAGCCCCCACCTATCAACAGTCAAGTGGATTAAAGTTTTACTGAGCTCTGCCCACCAGAGCAACAGTCAGCTCTACCCATCACCAGTCCCTCCCATCAAGCCACTTAGGTAGGCTCATCCACCAGAGGGCAGACAGCAGAAACAAGAAGAACTACAATCCTGCAGCCTGTGGAACAAAAACCACATTCACAGAAAGACAAGATGAAAAGGCAGAGAGCTATGTACCAGATGAAGGAACAAGATAAAACCCCAGATAAAGAACTAAATGAAGTGGAGATGGGCAACCTTTCAGAAAAAGAATTCAGAATGATAGTGAAGATGATCCAGGACCTTGGAAAAAGAATGGAAGCAAAGATGAAGAAGATGCAAGAAATGGTTAACAAAGACCTAGAAGAATTAAAGAACAAACAGAGATGAACAATACAATAACTGAAATGAAAACTACACTAGAAGGAATCAATAGCAGAATAACTGAGGCAGAAGAACAGATAAGTGACCTGGAAGACAGAATGGTGGAATTCACTGCTGCGGGAACTCTGGATAAAGTAGGACACACAAAATCTTGGGGTTGAAAGAATTCAAGTTTAAAGATGGTGAAATTGCTGATTCAAACTAGTGTCTAGGAAGATGAGGTCTAGGAACTACTCAGTGAAAGTGAAAACCCTATGGAGTTGTAAATCTTAGAGATTTATATTTGCATATTTATGGACTAGAAAACATTAGCCTGTGTCATTTTTGGCTCAAGGATGTTTAGGTGTTATCAAATTGGGAAAAAGATTCTTCCATATAGTCAAAGACAGCGAACTAGGTTTTAGCACTGGGGTTTGAAGCTTAAGTTCAAACTGATTCTATTACTGTGCTCTTCCATTTGACTCCTTGGATGCTTCCCAGTGAGGACAGATGGCTGGGCCAAGGCAGGTTTCATAGCACTTGGTACTATCAGAATCTCACCATGTCTTCCAAGAAGTTCTATGTCCTATTACTTATGCTTTACCAACTAAGTTTCTGCATCTTTTTACTAAGAGATTTTAACATTGATGGTTATTATAGAAATTTTCAGCATCTACCTCAGAATATTTGACCTACTACTAAAAAACATTGCAGACCACCACCCATCTTTCTTGGTGAAAGGCAGTCAGTGACATTAGCAGTTGCAAGCTTCCAGTGTGACTTTGGCTTTCTCCCTGTACTGTCATCAACAGCCAAACACACAAAGTCAGCAGGTTTTTCCACACTGTACTAATCAGTGATGTTGAGGCCCTTTTATAATCTTGTAGTAATAAATCAACCAGTTCCCATAAAGGCAGAAGGAGGGACTTTGCTGATAAATTGTTCTGAGGACTCAGGCACTTTAGTTGACTCATGTGATCGATAGCAGAATTTTTTTTTTTTTGGCTCAATTTTAAAGGGAGGATAAAACAGGCTTTTCATCCACACTCAATTGAACAGATAATCCTCTTCTTAGGAAAAGCCATAAGCAATCCATGTGGAGAAAGAGTAAAATAGGATATTTGTAAAAATAAAAACATACACCATTCTAGAAGCCTTACAAGATCTAATTAAATAATAACTATAATATGAATTGTTCTGCAGATGCCTTTAAATTGTACTCAAATGAAATGATTCCTCCAAGCAATATTCAACTTAGATAAATTAAAGAGAATTATTATTTTACCAAAATAATTATTATTTTACCAAAATCTGGAAGGGCCCAACTTACTAACTGTATAAAAATCTTTAAGATATAGTACATACTTAAAAGTTACATTGTTAAGTGGGCATTTAAAACAAATAAACTGAACTAAACTGCTTTAAGAAAACTATAAAAAGAAAAAAAGTAAATATTCAGTGGCTCTTTGCATTCCTCAAGCACTTGATTTCAAACCTAGACCTTGTGTAGGTGCTTCTGACACCAGCCAGCATCAACCTAGTTACTCAAAATGGATACAGATCAAGAGGCCTTCTTTAAGACTACTTGGCATTAAATTTATTAGTACACTGAAAACTAAAATGCTTCTGTTAATCTTCACATTAGAGACTAGAATGATCACTTACAAGTAATAATTTAAGTAATTTATCATAACAGTGCTAATAAGAAAAAATGTAATATATTCGATATTTAAACTTTGAACAGGCATGACTAGTACATATTTCTAGAAAACAGTGCTATTTAGAAGAGGGGAAAAAGCAATTTTTTTTTTTTTTTTTTTTTTTTGCTGTACGCAGGCCTATCACCGCCGTGGCCTCTCCCATCGCGGAGCACAGACTCCGAACGAGCAGGCTCAGCGGCCATGGCTCACGGGCCCAGACGCTCCGCGGCACGCGGGATCCTCCCGGACCGGGGCACGAACCCGTGTCCCTCGCATCGGCAGGCAGACTCCCAACCACTGCACTACCAGGGAAGCCCAAAGCAATTTTTAAAGTTGAATCTCCTGGAGGCACTTTGAGCCTCAAGATTTGATGAGTATTTCCTCAAGACCTGTAGGCCTTCTTTACACATTTAAAAGAGACACATAAAATGTGTACTAGGATTGTGTGTTTGTGTGTGTGTATGTGTGTCCATGTGTTTAGTATCTGTTAGTTCATTAGGATGGCAAGGCGGGGGCAAGAGAAAAAGACTGAGGAAAGAAAAAGAAAAGGGAAGTTAAGAAAAGGAATAAGGGAAGGAAATGTATATGATATATCTCTCCTTCACTAGGTTAAATTTGGCAAATGGAGGAAAGAAGGTTAAAAGAGAATGTACATGATCAAAATAATCAAAAGATGATAATAGTTTCTGCCTTTGCAGAGACCAAAGTGCATAAATACAAGGATTTATTATATTTACCCAGTAGGAATATTTATAAAACCACAGGAAGGAAATGAGTCTGAGTGCAGAGGGACTATAGGGAGGGATGAAGGAGGGGACCATCTGAAATCATGGCAGTGATGAGTCAGGCCATTCTGCTACTGATGGGACTTTGGGGATAGAATTCGTATTTTGTCATAGCAGCTAGCTGGATTTCACAATTTTTAGGAAAAAGTAAACAATTTCTCATGTGTGCTGGTAAATTAATGTGAAGCAAAGCCCAAGATAGTTAATATGGCAACAGACTGCATTTCCCAAATACCATCAGGGACAGTGACATTCACTTATCTATCAGAGAATATGGGTTTTTCATGAAGATAATTACCCAACTTGAACAACTAGTCTCTATTATGAGATTGAGACCTTTAAAGTTTTGGTTTAGTGATGGTAAGAGTAAAATACTTTGAGTTTATTTTTTCCTATGGGGGAGAACTGTGGATTACATTCTGGGATTTGTCCTTACTTGATGAAATCAAATGCAGGCAACCTTTGTGCATCTCCAAATTATTTTTAAATTTTATGGGTTCCTAAAATCCCAAGTCCTGGAGCCACTGATACAGAACACCAAAGCATATTCTCACAGTCTAGGAATGCAATAACTCAGACACCTAGAGGAGTATTATAAAAGGTCTGAGTTGGGAGGGCTAAATAAATAAATAAATTCAAGAGACTGCTACAAGAGAGGTACAAATAACCTGGCAGCCTGATCTTTCAAACTAAAACCTGTGTTTTAAACTGGGGGAGGGAGCACTGGGAAGACACTGTGAAGCTCCATTTTCAAGGTCACCACTTATGATTCAATAGAAAGCACATGATGCCTTTTTTTTCAGCTGTATTTTTAGTATTGTAATAATAATTTTAAAAATTGAGGATTTATTTGTTTATTTTCTACAACAATTATTTTGTGAACACAACAGGATTTTAGGATTTTAGACGATGGCATAAGATCCAAGACCTTTACATAATGGTAAAGATTTATTTCAGCACAAAAACTAGATATTTTCTTCCCAACAAATTTGAGGATTTAGAATTCTAAGAATATAATGCTAAAGTTATTACTCTACAAATTATTAGTACTGACCTTTGAAATTAAATGTGCCCCTTTGTTCCTTTTTCTCCTCAAAGAAACAAGAATAACTTCCCATTTGTTCGCTATTAACGATGGTGAACCTAAAGATAATTTAAGTTATTAATACAGGCTTAGTTCTCAAAAAACTCTCCTTAATAAAAATGAAAGACTCAGCCGTTAATCAAAATTTAAAGATGAAAAAAATTTGTATATGTGCAAATTAGAATATTAGCATAACATTCAAGTGACAGCAAAGGAAAGGATGCTCATTCAGGAAAATATTTAGAATTTAATTTCATCTAGCCATACAGGTTAAAATTTTGTTTACTCACATGTATTGGGTATACAGGACGCTTCCTGTTGCATTGATGAGATAGTTATTCTCAAGTACTTCATCACCTTTTTTCCAAGTCACATTTACTGAATTCAAATCTCCAGATGTCATGAATTGGCATGTGAGTTCTATATTAGAAGGTCTTTCTAAAGTGATATTTTTTTCGACTGGCATATTGGAATGTTCTGTTTACCACAAAAGAAAACAAACAAAAAGATGTTGTAAAAGTTACATTTAGGGGAAATCCAAGATATAAAAAAGTTTAAATAATCAACAATAGGGCTATATCAGCAGTTTCCTAATGTAACAACAGTGCTACATCAACAGTTTCCTAATGTAACATTCCTTTGAAGAATTATTCCTCTGTAACATATATTTAGTTCCCTTTATTATTTTCTTTCATAGGCACAGCTGAAGAAAAGTTTTGTTACAACAGAAATGGAATCACAAAAGCCTAACGCTGTGATCTTAATCTGCTTAAACTCACTAGCTGACAAGGATACAGGGGGAAGAGTACTGTTGAAAGAAGTGCCATGTGCTCTGACAGTGTAGAAACAGTACAACCGTAGAAACAAACAGAAACTAGTAAGGAGAGAAAGGAGTGACTGTTTCAGCTCCTTTCAGTAATCATGTTATTGGTAGTTACTACAAGAAAGTTTTGTGTGTAATGTGGGTTTGTGTGATATACTAATTCTATCGTTCCCAGTCTTCTTACTCCTTAAGAATTTGTAGGGATGGGATAAAGATACAGTCGTGAGATAGAAGAATTTAAATAAACATCTTGCAGTTCTGAATTTTCACTGCATTTGAAATATCAGTACAAAGCCATTAGGTGATATATCTATATATAAATATGTAGATATTGATATATATATCCAACTTAGAGCCAGCTTTTTAAAATTTTGAACAGTGGTAAATAAAGAAAAAAATATCAAGTAAGCACACTGCTCTTCCTATACTAAATGTACCACTGGTAACCAAATAATAAAGGAAGATAACTTTCTGTTTATAGAATTCCAGCAAATAAATGAAGAAATCATAGAAATACAGTACAATGATGCAGGAAACCCTGGTGAATCATGAATCCAGTCATTTTGCATCAACTACTGCAATCATCTCAAAAACAGAATTGTGTGTCACCTGAGGAGGAACACCCCACTACCTAAGAAGTAATCTTGTCCAAAAAAAAAAAAAAGTAAAGTGGAAGGGGGCAGAGCATGGGCTCTAGGCACTCAGGCAGTAGTTGTGGCACGTGGGCTCAGTAGTTGTGGCTTGCAGGCTCTAGAGCACAGGCTCAGTAGTTGTGGCACACGGGCTTAGTTGCTCCGCGGCATGTGGGATCTTCCCAGACCAGGGCTCGAACCTGTGTCCCCTGCATTGGCAGGCAGATTCTTAACCACTGCGCCCCAGGAATGTACCCCTATGTAATAAAACAATTTTAAAAAGCAAGGAAGTGACTATACAAAAATCAGAACAGTGATGGTTACTTTTAATGGGAAGGAAAGGGCTGTGTTTGGGAGAGGGCACTGCATTATATAAACATTTTTCCATCTCACGCTCAATAGTATAGTATCATTAAAAGTAGAATGCAGAGCCAAAATGTAGCAAGAAAAAAAATAGAACTTAAAATAGCATAACATCCCTTTCAATTACATTTAAAACTTCACAAAAGTGCTTCCTTAAGCAATGACTACGTGCAAAGTTTTGCCAACAGTGAAGTACAACTAGTGTGAAGTGCTTTGTGAGCACATGCTTGAAATAACTGCTCGTGTAATTCTAAAATTGCTGAATTGAATTTTATGCCCAAAAAGTAAAACAAAACAAAACAAAAACCCTAGCTATGGGAAGACCTTAACAAAATTCAATTATACAGGGAAAAAAAATTGAGTCAGTAAAACTGAAGGGATTTATACATTTCAGCATATGTACATGCAGAAATTATACGAGGTACTAGTAATAGGAGAAAATGTTTCAAGATCTGCTGTATTTGGTTCTGAGCTTCTGTTTTCTATAAATTTTCCTCACTTCATCTTTAGCTCTATGACAGCCTTAAAACTTAGTCCTGTCTGTCAAAGAAATTTACTTCGTTAGCCAATTTCTTAAGAGTTTTCTACACACAGTCTCTGTCCTCACCCATGTTCTCATTTCAATATGGCATATTCTAGTATCTTACCACATTACAGAAAGTGCTTTCTCTTGGGTTAAAAATGGCCTATTTAACCTGATGACCTCTTTTCAGAGCTCATGTTTTGTTTGATGTCTCTGAAATATCAGATGTTGCCAGAGACTACCGACTCCTAGAAATTCCCTTTACTTCACTCCCATTTCATGATCCTAACATTCTGCTAGCCACACCAATTCTTCCAACTACCCCTAAATGTTGGTCTCCCTTGGGACTTTGCTCTCTGGTCTCTTTACTTTTCTGTTTGACATTCCCATGTTGGATTCAACTATTATTTCTAATATCCTTTACTTGTAAAACTCTTGGCTCCATTCAAGACTTCCTTCTTGATCCCCAGGCCCACAGCTCCAGTTGCCTACTGAGCATCTAAACCTAGATATCCCAAAGGTTCTTCAAACTCAAAATATCCGAGGGAGATGCATCAGCCTTCTCTTCTCCTGACCCCTAAGATTAAATCACATCCAGTAGAATTCAGTCGATTCTTACCTCTGAAATGTCAATCAGTTGTCTCCAACTCTTCTTACTGTAGGGCTTTGATGGGGTTGAGAACATGCTATCCCTAAAATATGGCACCTTGGTATACTAAATGTCTTACGCTGAAGGAGTTTGTGAAAATAGCAGAAGCAGAAAGGTCACTCTGACATTCCCCCTGTGCTTCTCCCTTGAAACAGGTCATAAAACCTTCATGGGAGAGGTGCCTTCTCTATAGCTGGGGGAAAGGAGCATCCTTATCTCCACAGACAAAGGGACACATAGAAGAATTATAACAAATAGGATTTGCTAAATTTCCCCCAGTTTATTACACTTATCTCGTACTCTCTGATCTATCATATTCTCCCACGACTCTCCACTCTTCATCAAGCCTAGCATAAAAATATTCAGATTTAACTGTTTCTTTGGGTCCTCCTCTCCTTATGAAGGATGCTGTGTCACATAAAACTTAAATTAATTTGTATGCTTTAATCCTGTTAAACTATGTTTGTCAGTTTAATTTTCAGACCCAGTTAGGGACCCTAAGAGGGTCAAGGAAAACTTTTTCCTCCCCTACACCTTCATTACCTTTCACCAGGATGAGAAAAATGACTCTCTAACTTCTCTTGGCTACAGTTTCTCCTCCTCTACATGTTTTTTTGAACAACACCAAAGTTGTCCTTCTAAAGTAAAACTCAGATTATTATTCTACTCTGATTAGGTACCTTTCATTTGCCAAAAAAAGTATACTTTTTTTTTGTTTTTAATTCGTGGTAGTAACACGAGACCTACCCTCTTATCTGTAGGCACAATGTTGTACAGTAGATCTCTAGAACTTATTCACCTTGCTTAACTGAAACTTAGACATTTGACTAATACCTCCCCATTTCCCACCCCTTCCCAACCCCTGGCAACCACCACTCTGTTCTTTGCTTCTGTGAATTTGACTGTTTTAGATACATCATGTCACAATAGCCAAGATGTGGAAACAACCCAAACGTCAATGGATGAATGGACAAAAACAGTGTGGTATATACAAACAATGGAACATCCCTCATCCTTTAAAAAGGAGGAAATTCATTTGGCAATATGCCACAACATGGATGAACCCCAAGGACACCAGGCCCAATGAAATAAGGCAGCCAGAGAAGGACAAACACTGCACGATTCCATGCATATGGAGGGGTCTGCATTTTTGCAGTCTCTGCTCATAGTAGTTACAGCCTTTTTTTGGTACTGCATGGCTCCTTTGAAGACTGAACTGGTTTGGTTTATCTTCCTGCTTTGTGTATGAAAGGAAAGCTTAGCTTATAAAGAAAGAAGAGGTCTCAGGAGGTCAAAATGCCTAGGACATGTGGTAGGTGGACCATCACTCAACTCTACAAAAGACTCTTTACATCTGGCAAAACTCTGCTTTAGGAATAAAATCTTTGTAGACGTCTGTGAGTCTCCTCCCTAGGTCTGAGCTGAGCTGAGCTGATTCCTGCTGGATGCTGCTCAACCCAAGTCTAACTCGTGCAGGGTTCCCCTGCTCAGAACGAGGAGGCCCAGGCCTCGCTCCAGTGCATGGAGCTGTAAGAGGTTCCGGCAGTCAGAGCACCCAGAAAAGGCTGTTTGACTCTTGCATTATTTCTCTGGCACCTCGTGAGGCTGATGACAAACTTTCCTGGGGAGAACTGGCAGGGGGATGTAGCTGCATTATCACCCCTAGCAGGAAACAGTACAGAGATATTAACATTCCAGAAGGTGATTCCAGGGCACTGTGCTCTGCTTGGTGATGTGGTTCCCTGGAGCCTCCTAAGTTAGAATATGAATTATTACCCCATTTCACAAGAGAGCAGCCCAATGTCAGGGGCTCTGTGCCTGAGGTTACTTACAGGGCAAAACAAAGTATATTTACATTGAACATCTCAGTTTCCCCATTTATAAAATGGGACAATACATATTTCATAAGATAGTAGAAAGGATTAAATGAACTATCATAAGAAAAGTATTAGTAATATAGTAATTGCTGAATAATTACACACTTCCTCCCTATCACCATTTATCTCATTTGGGTAGTATAACAAAAGGTATCATGTATGTTGCTAAAAGTTATACATTGATTATATCATTTAATCTTCACAGAAGTTCTACGGGGTAAGTACCATCACTATTTCATAGATGAGAAAATTGAGGCAAAGAGAGGTCGACTATCTTGCCCAAAACCATGCATCAAGATAATAACAGCAGAGAATCTCAAATTTAGGTGTGACTGAGTCCAGATTCTCACAACCAACTCTCAAAGATATGAAATGCTCATGACAGTGAAATTAACTTCTTCATCACTTTCAAACTACTGAACCAAGGTTTTAAATGAAAGAAAACATTAAAAGAAGATGAAACAAATTTATAATTTAGCAATGTGATGATAGATGATGTGATCAACGTTCTTTTAAGTTAAAAAATTTTTCTCTTCCAGTTTGAGATATAATTGGCATACAGCACTATATAAGTTTAAGGTGTACAGAATAATGTTGTGATTTACATACCTTATGAAATGATTACCACAGTAAGTTTACAGACCATCCATCACTTCATAGAGATACAAAATAAATGAAAAAGAAAAAATATTCTTTCCTTGATCAACATATTTTAAACATTCATACTTTCAACTAAGTGCTTCTATCAAAACCGCAATGTAACCTTTCTTCTTGCCAAGCCATCCTCCAAGCCCTAATTGTTATCTCACTGTTTTTTATACTTTGCTGATGCTTCTGCAGCCTGATTTCCTTCCTGTCAGGAAATCACAAGCATCAAAAATACGTAGAAAGTTTTATCCCTAATACTAAAATATTTTTTGGTTAGCCAGAAAACTAATGTGTCCATTTAACTCAATGGACAATGTTTCAACTTCCCCAAAACTCCACAACTGCAATGCATTTCTGCTGTTTTAGAATGTTATAAAAACATCCATGACATCGACATTTCCAAGACCATACCCATTTGCTCGGTTTCTGAACTACACTTTTAAAAAGAATGTTCTTTAAATCATACAGTAATTTACCTCTGTCTAAATACTCTCTTAAAAATTTAAGGGTAAGCTGGGACAAAGAGAGTGGCATGGACATATATGCACTACCAAATGTAAAATAGATAGCTAGTGGGAAGCAGCTGCATAGCACAGGGAGATCAGCTCGGTGCTTTGTGACCACCTAGAGGGGTGGGATAGGGAGGGTGGGAGGGAGGGAGATGCAAGAGGGAAGAGATATGGGGATATATGTATATGTATAACTGATTCACTTTGTCATAAAGCAGAAACTAACACATAATTGTAAAGCAGTTATACTCGAATAAAGATGTTAAAAAAAAAAGTATATGGACCTTTCTTAACATCAAAAACACAAACAGGGGCTTCCCTGGTGGCGCAGTGGTTGAGAATCTGCCTGCTAATGCAGGGGACACGGGTTGGAGCCCTGGTCTGGGAGGATCCCACATGCCGCGGAGCAACTAGGCCCGTGAGCCACAACTACTGAGCCTGCGCGTCTGGAGCCTGTGCTCCGCAACAAGAGAGGCCGCGATAGTGAGAGCCCTGCGCACCGTGATGAAGAGTGGCCCCCGCTTGCCACAACTAGAGAAAGCCCTCGCACAGAAACGAAGACGCAGCACAGCAAAAATAAATTAATTAATTAACAAACTCCTACCCCCAACATCTTCTAAAAAAAACACAAGCAACCTGATTAAAAAATGGGCAGAGGACCTGAACAGACATTCTTCCAGAGAGACATACAGATGGCCAACAAGCATGTGAAAAGATGCTCAACATCACTAATCGTCAGGGAAATGCAAATCAAAAGCACAATGAGATAGCACCTCACACCTGTCAGAATGGCTATTGCCAAAAAGACAACAAATAGCAAGTACCGGTGAGGATGTGGAGAAAAGGGAACCCTTGTGCACTATTGGTGGGAATGTGAATTGGTGCAGCCCTTACAGAAAACACTATGGAAGTTTCTCAAAAAATTATATATAGAATTACCATACGATCCAGCAACTCCACTCCTGGGTATCTATCTGAAGGAAACAGAAACACTAATTCAAAAAGATATATGTACCTCTATGTCCACTGCAGCATTATTTACAATTGCCAAGATATGGAAGTAACCTAAGTGCCCATTAATAGATGAATGGATAAAGAAGATGTGGTGTGTACACACACACACACACACACACACACACACACACACAATGGAATATTACTCAGCCATTAAAAAAAGAATGAAATCTTGCCATTTGCAACAACATGAATGACCTAGAGGGTATTATGCAAACTGAAGTAAGTCAGACAGAGAAAGATAATTAGTGTATGATTTCACCTATATGTGGAATCTAAAAAACAAATGAACAAACATAACCAAACAGAAACAGAGTCACAGATACAGAGAACAAACAGGTGGCTGCCAGAGGGGAGGTGGGTATAGGGTTGAGAGAAATAGGTGAGGGAGATTAGGAGGTATAAACTTCTAGTTACAAAATGAATAAGTCACAAATGTGAAATGTACAGTGTTGGGAATATAGCCAATAATAATGTAACATATTTGGTGACAGATGGTATAGACTTAGCTATACTTATAGTGGTGATCATTTTGAAATATATAGCAATATCTAATCACTAAAATGTGCTCCAGGAACTAACATAGTGTTGTGGAATCAATTATACTTCAAAAACAAACTCATAGAAAAAGAGATCAGATCTGTGGTTACCAGAGGCAGGGGTGAGGGGAAGGGAAACTGGATGGTGGCCAAAAGGTACAAACTTCCAGTTACAAGATAAATAAGTACTAGGGATGTAATGTACAATTTGACAAATATGATTAACACCTGCTGTGTGTTATGTTAATACTGTACTGAACACTGGAAATATGCTAAGACAGTAGATTTCAAGTGCATTCTACACATACAAAAAATGATAACTGTGAGATGGTATGTTAATTAGTTTGCTTGACTGTAGTAATATATATATCCATATAGTCATGTTGTACATCTTAATTATATACAGTGTTTATTAAAAATTATATATATATGGAAAAATTTAACTATAATAGATAACCTAAGTCAAATGAGATCTAAATCATCACAGGTGATAATAGAGTATCATAAAAATACTAATTCTCCCCCAAATTAATCTATAGATTCAGTGAAAAATCAGTCAAAATCCAAAAAGTATTTTTTATGGAACTTGATTAGAAACAAAAAACCCACATGAAAGAGTAAAAGTCCAGGAAATAGGAAAAGTTATCTTTTAAAAAAAGAACAGGGGCTTCCCTGGTGGCGCAGTGGTTGAGAGTCTGCCTGCCGATGCGGGGGACACGGGTTCGTGCCCTGGTCCGGGAAGATCCCACATGCCGCGGAGCGGCTGGGCCTGTGAGCCATGGCCGCTGGGCCTGCGTGTCCGGAGCCTGTGCTCCACAATGGGAGAGGCCACAACAGTGAGAGGCCTGCGTACCGCAAAAAAAAAAAAAAAAAAAAAAAAAAAGAACAAAAGTATAATGTTTCAAAAATTAATATTAATTTGTTAGTGCTGCTAGAAAACACCTAGAAAATTAATGGAATAAATAAGCAGAATTTTTCAGAAGCAAGCTGGAAACTATTAGTGGATCAGGAAATAAATTTGGTAGTTACCACCAGATTTGTTTTTTAATGGGTTGTAAGAAAAGAGAAATTATCAAGTGTAACACATCTGTTAGGTGTGCGTGTTGCTTGACGTGTGGGTGCATGCATGGTAGTGCATCAGTTTACAAGGTAAGTTGTTCCTTACTTTGTGTAGCACTATAAAAAGTTTGAAAAACATTGAAACAGTAGAGAGACAGAATAGCATATGGGAATTTGGAATATGATTAGTGTGCTATTTCACAGCAGTAGGAAAAAGAACTGTTCAGTAAAGGGTGTTGGGACATTAGCTATCTATAAGAAATAGTAATAAAGTTAGTGCTCTATCGCACACAATACGTAAAACCATATTTTAAATGGTTTAAAAACTGAAGGTTAAAAACTCCTATTAAGAACTCCTATGAAAATATTAGGAGAAATGTGTAAATGAAATTTCTACACAATAAAAAACACCATGTAAAATTTTAAAGACAAGAAAGAACATTTGCAACTTTTATAAAAAGTACAGATTAGTACTCAAAATGTATAGCTGTCTCCTTTACATACATTGAAGAATTTATAAGCCCAATAGGAAAATGAATAAAGGGTATTTAACAGATAAACATACACAGATATAAGTATGCCTAACTCCAGGATGCAAATTAAAACAATAATTTGTTTTATTAACAGTTTTTCACACTCAGAAAAGCGAAGAGTTTAGGATCTAGAGATCTAGAGTCAGGATCTAGAGAAAATTATACTCAAATATGCAGATGGGGGAAGGGGTAAATTGTCAGGCTACTTTGGAGGGCAGTTTGCAAGTATGTATTAAAATTAAAATGTGCATAGTTTCTAACTCAGCAATTCTACTTGTGGCAATTATTCTAGAGGAACACACACAACCATGCCCAGAGAGAGATATGTAGAAGTGTTCACTGCTCATGGTTTACAATAGAAAAAAATTTAAACAAACTCAGATCTAGTGGGTAGAGGCCAAGGATGCTGCTAAACAACCTACAGTGCCCTGAACATGCTCCCCCCAACTCCAGCAGCAAAGAGTTATCCAACCCAAACTGTCAATATTTATGCTAATGAGAAAAACAAAAGTTGCTAACAGCCACTACCAGTTGTGTTACTATGTAAAACAAAAGTTGCTAACAGCCACTACCAATTGTGTTACTATGGGCGATCCCTCTTCTACCTTCTCTTTCACTCCCTGTGTATATTAGGATTCACATTTTTTTTCCTCTGTACATCTACAGTCTACATAAGATTGGATAACTGGTGGTCTGCTTCTGAGAAACATCCTAAACATGTGCACCTCATTAGAGTCATTCTGGGATCTTCCCTGCAACAAAGTGTCTGAGCAGCCAAATGTAAGGGACTCTCGCTTCTTTTCTTTTTTCAATCTGATTGACCAGGCACTTGAACCAGGAATCTGAATGGTCCTAATACAACTTCTTGTCTAGCTGGTCTAAGCAACATGGCTGCCTTTCCTGACCTTGACTAATCTTCCCAAATTTTACTCCATGCCTTAATATATGTATCTGTAGCTCCAATGCCTGCTTTGTCTATCTCCCTGTCTCACGAGGTCCTTGCCAGGCCAGCTGCTCACACCTCAAAATGATAAATAAAATGTGCCCGTGGGGAGAGCCTATGCCAACATTACCAGGGTAGTCAAGAAAGCTGCCAGCTGATGCTTTGGTTTTAACCTCTTGGGTTAAACTATAACACACTAATGGAGGCACCAAACACTATAATATGCACAGAGAAAGAAAAAAATAAAACAATAAAGAAATACTCTCATTGCTGTAATACAATGACTTCTGAATATTGACATTGGGAAACCTAGCACAGTCATGTTAAAATAGTCCATTATTAAAAGAACAATTTTTGAAACACAGTGACATCAGACAACTGGAAAAAAAACACTTCATGCTTAGTGAAGTCAATTATACTTTTACAAAGATATCCATTATCTCAGCAAATGCAATTTCCAAGACAAACCTATTTAGCAAAGGGCAATCAAAATACCTTTGTTTTCATTGTTTTTGAAACTTCTTTCTTTCCATAGTCTCATAGCAAATCTAAGTTTCCTTAAAATAGGTATAATTGTATTAATAACACTGCTGAAAGAAATGAGTAACTGGGCATTAAGAAAGGCTGCAAAGTATGATGGTTAATAGCGTGGCACCTGCAAATTGCAAATAGTAATAGTACCCATTGCTTAGGGTTCTTATGAGGTTTAAACTAAGTTATATGTAGAAATACATACATGGTACATAGTCGATACCATATGTCTGTTAAGTAAATGATTAGCAGTATTTTAAAAACATAAAACAGGTAAACAATTAGGCTTTCATGAACCAAAGGTCATGTTTTTCACTCTCCAAGGCACAGGACCTGTTTCCCAGTCTCAAGCATCTTTGAGGAAATGTGCTATGAACTGGGCCAAAAGTTGTCATGCTGGTCCAGAATCTGCAACTAATGTACTACATTTGCATCTCTGTAAAAAAAATTTTTATCCCAACAGAGAGATCAACTTCTAAAATGGCCAGAGGGGAAGAGAAAATAAGTAACAACACAGAAATGTTAAGCACAATTCAAATAAACAATGATATGACAAAATATGAAAACATTCTATTTATGAAGTAGATTAAAAATCCTGATGGTAACAATAAGAAGAAAGCCTATGGTTCCTAATAAGCATAAGTATGTCTTCAGATTTAAATTCTATATTTCAATAAAGGCAGTTCCTAAGACCAAACTTCTTGATGGGAAGGCAAACAGAACAACAAGGGTCACAGTTCAGAGATCCTGTGTTTCGAAATTAATGTCAAATCTTTTCTTTTGTCAAATAAAAACAAACCTAGACTTAAATAAGGAGAGACTTTATTCCAGAAGTCTATTGCAATAGGGAAAAATGCTCCAAGCTTTGGATCTACAAGTATCTCACTGTCAAATAGAAAAAGACTTTTATAGGGAGGGGTAAGCAGGCTAGCAGGAACTTTTGAGAAGAAATGAGGCAACTGTTGGCTAGAAGCAGACAGCACGATTGGGCTGTGGTCATGCATTTACTGCTTGCTCAGACTTGGGGCATGCCAAGTTCAGGGGTCTGGGAGGAAGAGAAAAGCCTGACTAAAGTTTGATCAGGCCAAAGCTGAAGGTGAGTGATGGACAACTGTGAACACCTGCTCTCATGAATACTGTAGGAATACTGGTACCAGAATAAAAGAGTGGTTAGGAGTGAAACCCTCCAAACGGGTTAAGTAAATAACCAACCTGACATCAACTAAAAAGTCCAATTTTTGCTCTCCCTTTGGGCACCTGACCCTTTTTTTCCCAGGCTCCAGCTACACAGGATAAGTGAGGGGTGTGCTGCTGCCAGCATTACCAGGCCAATCAAAGGATTTGCAAACTTATGTTTTCACATAAATCTCTCTTAAAGAAACATTCCATCCTAACAAAGGAAACCAACGACTAGAACGTGCAAAAAGTAAAAGAAGAAGTAGCAACACAGGAGTGTTGTAATTACTTTTTACAAGCAGGAATAAGCTCCAAATACTAGGATGGGGACATCTGGGAACAAACAGGGGTTGCACAAAGTCATAAAAATGTTCTCCTACCAGAAAACTCACTGCAAATATTCCACTGGTATCAGATTGGGGGGAGGGGCACACCTTTAATTCATATTAAACAGAAATAGAGAAACCGTTCTTAAACTAGAGGACAGTTAAAGCCTGGACATATAATTGGATGAAACTTATTAGTGACTTAAAAAATAGGATTAAAATTCTAATTATACTTTTGATATTGTTGCTAAAACAGATAACTACTCTTGCTCATTTAAAGAACTCTGAGATTACTTTTAAAATACTGGAATCCAAAACTGTGAAAAGAGAAAGCAGACTTGAGTTTTATGTCAGGATTCTTCGCTTGATTTTCCATAGCAGTCATAGATAACATCTTTAATTTTTTGCCTAAAGGCCTTCCAGCAGATACATGAATTCTCCTCTCAGTGAACAGTGGTTTGAACAGATGTACCAGCAAGGTGTGATGAAAACCGAAGAGCATCTGCACATCAAAATGAGCCCTCCTCTCGTCCCAGGTGCCCTCCTTCTAGAGAGCATTTAACCCCCATGCCTGGAAAGGCTGCCTCCTCCCTCACACAGGGCACGTCAGCCTGGTCGCACGGGACCCCATCACACTGTGTTATGACTGTATAAGGTACTGGTGTGTCTCTCCCGCCAGTCTGGCAGGCTTTAGTACTTCATAATTCATACAGTAGCTTAATTAAAAATGAAAAATTATCTGGCATTATATTATTTGAAACACAATACACTTACCAGTCAGGGATATGTTATGACTCTCCAAGGAAAGGTTAGAGTATTTTGCCATCATTTCTTCCCGGACAGGTAGGCTTGTGAAAGATGCAGCTGTAAGAATAAGAACATGTGATTACATATTATTATCAAGGTTAAGTGACTGTCTAAAAGCTAGTTCACAGCAGCTAAAATGGTATATTGTATACTATTAATGAAAAATAATGTTTTCAGGAAGCTCTGATTCACTAGGTCTTACACGCTCCACAGACATTCAGAAACACACTGAGCTATTAAATATAACAAAATTTCCAATTTTTCTATGTTCATTTCTTACTGAAAAATCCCTATTGATTACATCAAATGGCTTTTAAAAAAAAAAAACCTTTCCTTATCCTAAAATTCATAGTTTCTTTATAAAACATAAATGAAGATATGGAGAAATTAGATAAGAGTGCCGGGGAAAAAAAGGACATAGAAAGGCAGAGAGAAGATGAGAGCACAAAAAGGGACAGAGAGACCAAAATAAAGGGCATTAAAAAGGAATAAGAGAGAGTGCACCGGGCGCTAGAGGACAGAGAACATAAATGGATGGACAGGGAGAGTCTGTGCTGCTCTGTTTTCCAGCTATGGTGACGGTCCAGTGTGTCCTCTACCAAACCAACTTTCCATTTTTCTGTCACTTATGTCTTCTTTCAAAAACATTCATCAAAGAAACAAGGTTTCCATTTCCACCTGTCCCACTCTCCTCAAAGATTCTTTTTTTTTTTTTTAACACTAGCTACTGTTTTTTTGACTTTAGGACACAGACCTTACCTCCCACGAAAACTACCCCAACTTTACCAAACAAGTCAGAGGAGAAAGGCTCATTATTGTAAACTTGGCTGCATTCTTAAGACCCTTCATTCACTTTAAATTAAACCTGGGCCTTTTTTACACCACATTTTTAATACTGTGCTCAGAAAGTTATTCCTAGTGCAAGGTTAGATTTCTAGTTCTTTTCTTATATGTATGAAAAATGTTATCAAAGCAAGTGATCATTTTTGTTGCTTCAGCTTACACACAGCTTTTCAATATTGCCTAATAAAAAAACCTACCTCGCAGAACCTAGCTCTCCAATTAGCCATATTCCAGAGCTTTTATCACTTCTAATACAGTCTTGGAAGGTGGGATGCACTTTCCCATAAAATAATCCTTTAACAAATAACATACCTAAATCATACCACGCTCTGACACTGATCATTTAGGAAAATATGCCCTGAGTTTCTCACTAGGCTGCCAGGAATACAAAACTTCTCCTCCACCCACACCTAATATTCATTCATTCCTATTCTCTCTCTCTGTCACTCTCTCTCAAGCACACACACACATTGCCAAAAAGTCACCTATCAATATGAAAATTCTTTTTTTCTATTATTGGGCATAGCTCACTTACAGGTTGCAGGAAGCCAGGAGGGAGCAGCATCTGGGAACAGCAGATGGGAAAGAAAGAACTGTTCCACTCTATCATCTGTTCTGTGAAGCTTGCAAACATAAGCTTTGATATCTTTGCTTCCTTTGCTAGAGAGACCTTTTTTCTTGGCCTAGCCTATTGCAGAGCAGAATGCCATCATGAAGATCTTCACCACACTTTTTATCCCCGAAACAAGCTCATAACCCTTTAGAGATGGTCTATTATTATTATCATTATCATTATTCTTAGTCACAGTATCAGCAATAGTAAGGATGACATAAGCTGAAAAAATGCTGTCATTCTGATTCTCATTTCACTTAAATACGTGAACACATACAGCATACATGCTTGATGCCAGTAAGGAATATGAAGCTGAGTAAATTTGGTTCCTGGAGGGCTGCATGGATCATAATAATGTTGGTTTAGGCCCACAATTTGTGATTGAGAGTCATTAAAATGTCAGAGTAGCACCCATTTATAGTATTGACTGTAACTAGCCTATGTGGTATATACAAGTTGGTATGTGAGCTACAGAGTATGAAGTGTGATTTACATCTTTGAAGGACTCTGGAGGTAGAATAGAGCTGGAGATAATGCCAAGGAGATGAGCTCTGAGGCTGGGGTTATCTTCCCATTTTGCATCAACAGGATGTGGATGGATGGGTCCCCCTAGGACCTACATTAGAACAAGGAGAGAAAAGGGGTCTAGGCTTGGCTTGGGCAAAATATAAGCTTATGAAAGTTGAAGGAATAGGAGGAAAAGGAAAAACCAAGCTTCAAGAGTAGGAAAATTTGGATAGTTCCAGAATATAGTAACTGTTGTGACCACTTCCAATTGCCAACTCATATATTAAAAATACAAACAGACATCTATAATCCAGCCACCACCTGTATCCTAACTTCCTATTGCCTTTAAAGCATTCACGATCAGGCTCCAGACTCCACTGAAGAAGCCCCAAGTGCCAAAGGGCATGTATAACTGTTGTGGTTTTTGTCTTGGGAAAAGTTCCTCTAAGAGTCTTGAGTACAAGAGCAGGGCAGTCTGCAGAAGGTGTTAGAATATTAAAGTGAGAAGTTCATTGTTTAGCCAAGATATTTTTTAATCAAAAAAGTGAGAATGTAAACCTTATTGCTTTCAGTAGGAGGACAGCTGGCAGGAGGCTGATGCAGCTGATATTAGTGTCTAAAGGAAATTGGCAGGAGATTCAGGCAGATGTGGTTTGAATATTTCCCTGAAAGGATTAGGCTGAGTCACAAAAAGAAGTACAGAATGGAGAGTCAGGGATTTGTATCCTGGTCCAAGTTCTGCCAATGACTTGTTACTTGGGGTTTCATTTCATGGAGAAGGGAGGATCAGAAAAGCTGGATAATATTGAGTGATGGTGCCAAGATCATAACACGCATTCCTTAAGTTATCATACTCACTCCTCTATTAATCATTGCTGGAAATTTTCCACTCAGCATTCTTTTACAGGTAGTGGGCAAAATGCCAGCATAAAAGAGTAGCTTTTAGTAGTTGTGACAGAGATTAAAAGATTTTTCTCCCTCTACTTGGGCGATGGAGCATGAGGGTGTTGCATCAAAGAACTGTGTAACATTCTAATTTTCACCTATATTGTTTCATGGGAAATTGCAAAATGATCTCCACTTAGATATCTTTAACATATTACATTTTAAAACAGACATTCCTAGAAGGGTTTATAATTTATGCTATTAACATTTTAAATGAAATAAACATGCTATAATTTCTATTTAATATTAAGGTAACATTTTCACTAGTTTAAATGGGGCCCTATTAAATTGAAGTAAATTGGGAAGAAAAAAAAAGATAAACACTAAAAAACTGCATTGGGTTTTAAGATTTGCTTTTATTTAAGTCAGAAAATCAGTTAAACTATACCTCTGTTTAAGAATAAGCATTTTGGGGCTTCCCTGGTGGCGCAGTGGTTCAGAGTCTGCCTGCCAATGCAGGGGACACGGGTTCGAGCCCTGGTATGGGAGGATACCACATACCGCGGAGCAACTGGACCCGTGCGCCATGGCCGCTGAGCCTGCGCGTCCGGAGCCTGTGCTCCGCAGCAACAGAGGCCGCGACAGTGAGAGGCCTGCACACCGCGATGAAGAGTGGCCCCCGCTTGCCACAACTAGAGAAAGCCCTCGCACAGAAATGAAGACCCAACACAGCCATAAATAAATTAATTAATTAATTTTCTTAAAAGAAGCATTTTCTCTAACATACCCCCCGCAAATCTCTTATATTTTAAAATCTTGGAAGGGTCTGGACATCATTTAAAGAAAGGTATAAGAAACAGCTATTAGGATAAATACCATTCCCTGCCTTTCTCTCTCTCATCCACATAATGTATTGATTGCTATCAACATGTATAATTAAAATTATTGTAATAAGTCTTAGTTTTAGCGTTCTGATAAATAGCAATGTAAATGTGCAACCCAATGACAGAAACACAACCTAGGAATGGATAACATATATTATAAAACAGAGGTTTTAAACTCAGAATATATTTCCCCGTGGCAGCAACACTATCATTATACATAACCATGAGATCCCACACCAAATTGTAAAAGCCATTTAAGCCATGATATAGCTGAACTATAGCATTAAAATATCTAATTACCAATACTACATTTAGAGTTCTACCGCTGGGCTCTAGGAATATAGGATCCCTATCCCCTGTCCCTAGCGGCAGTAGTAAAAGAAGAGAAGGGGAATACGGCTACCTGGATTCCTAGACACTATACCCCAGAGAGAGTTTGTCAAGAAAAGAAGAGGAAAGAAGTTTTGGCAAGAAAATAAATTCCTGATGGGAACATTTATAAGTCAGACGTTCTAAGTCAGGGACAGGTAACAGTCTAGATAGGGAACTCATATTTTTTTATATACATGGGAACTATTGGACAAGAAGGTCATTTTTAGATTAGTTTAAAAAAATTAAAGAACAATTAAAAAGCCTAATGACAAAAGCAATGTGTACTTTTACACAGCCTTGTAAAACTATTTTTAAAACTTGGTCACACAGAAATGCAAATAAATTGACCTTTTCTTTAAAATATGATTTTTGTAATAAAATATATTTTGAAGGGCAGTGTGGAAACTAATGTTTCAAACTACCTCCACCTGGGTCATTAAGATATTTTAACAGTGAAACTTACGCCAAATAAAACTAGGATTTCTGCTCTTTCTAGAGACTGTGGGTTTTTTTAATGTTTCACGCACTAGGTTATTCTCTTATAGGACTTAGATTTTGTTTAATGGTTCTCAACTAGAGGTGATTCTCTTCTTCCCTGCACCCTGCCCAGGGGATATTTAACAATGTCTGGAGACATTCAGGTTATCAAAACTTGGAGGTTACTACTTGTACCTGGTAGGCTATATTAGTTTCGTAGTGTTGCCATACCAAATTACCACAAATACGGTGACTTAAAACAACAGAAGTTTATTCGCTCAGAGTTCTAGAGGCTAGAAGCCTGAAATCAAGGTGCAGGGCCTTGCTCCCTCTAAAGGTGCCAAGTAAGAATTGTTCCTGCCTCTTCCTAGCTTCTGGTGGTTGCCAGCAATCCTTGGCATTCCCTGGTTTGTAGATCCGTCACTCCAATCTCTGGCTCCATTTTTACACATCCATCTTCCCTCTGTGTGTCTGTGTCTCTAGATCCAAGTCTCCCTCTCACTTCTTTCATAAAGACACAGTCATTGGGTTAAGGGTCTATCCTAATGTAACATGACCTCATGTAACATGACCTCATTTTACCTTGATTACATCTGCAAAGACCCTACTCTCAAATAAGGTCACTTTCACAGATACCAAGGGTCAGAACTTGAACATCTTTTGGGGGGTGACACAACTCACCCACTACAAAGGTAGAGGCCAGTGAGGCTGCTAAGCATTCTACAGGACAGCCCCCCATAGCAGAGACTTATCCAGCCCAAAATGTCAATAATGCCAAAGTTGAGAAATCCTGATTTCACAACAGGTACATCTTCAACCCTCATTCCTCAAAGTGATGATTTTTAAAAATCTTCAAGTGGCCCTATAGCCCTGAGGTCCTGTTTTACATGGTTTAGGTGCAGATATTTTAAAGCATGAACATTTGCAGCCCTACTACCTATTTTGAGGACCTTTTCCAAAGTGGCACCAAGTGCTGGATGGCGTTTTAAAATGCAAACTAGGAAACCAGTTACAGCTGTTAGCTAGCTCCAGGCTCTTGGCTACATCACAAAAGCACTCTGGGCTTCAAGATCAATCAGATGAGACATCTAAATTCTCTTTCAGGATCTCAGAACTATATAATTATAAGGCAATAGTAAAAAAGATTCTATCTTGAGAGTAGGGATACATTAGTAATGATATGACCACAGTAACTTTAAAAATACCAGAAAAATATTATTTTCAATTAAAAGAGAAACACCATCTTTAAATATAACATCTATTAATTCTATACTAACAATATATTATTTGAGATATTTTGTTGTGCATGCATAGTGACTATGTTTTATTAGGAGTAGAGAGTTTAATTTTAGTAAACCATTGTGAGGTTTTTTTCCTTCTATGTCAATGTGTGTGTCCTAAGTTGTTTATTTCCGAGGTTCACCTAATATTGTGAAATATGTGAGGCCAGCTATACAAAAGTAACTTGAAAAGATTACAATCTAGGACAGACAGCCTCAACACTTACAATCTGTCTCTGTTTGAGGGCAGATACTCCTTTGGAAAATCGTACCTAATTACATAAACTGATGACTATTTCTCAGCTATCCTTGTAGTTTGTCTGTTAATTCACGCTTTCTCAGAGTTGAAATTCTTTTTGCTTTTCAAGCAATCTCAAACTAACAGAAAAGTTTTCCGTACAGAGTAAAGAATGTTTCCCCTGAAGCACTGGGGAACAAGTTGGTCACCTGATGACCCATTCGACCTCGGAAACATTACAACATTATTTCCTACAAAGGACATAGTCCACTTCACCCCAATACTGCTGTTAAAATCAGGAAATTAGCATTTATGCACTATCATCTCATCCCACATCTTATCTAAGTTTCAACAAAAGTCTTTATAATGTACTTTTTTAGTCAAAGGTTTCAGCTCAGGATCACATGAGCTGTCATGAGCCATGTCCCTCTATTCTCTTCACTCTAAACAGCTTTAGTCTCTCCTGACTTTTATGACCTTGATGTTTATGAAAGTTCCGAGATAGTTAAGTTGTAATACGATTACATTCAGAGTAGACATCTTTGGCAGGAAAATCACAGAGGAGATGTTGTGTTCTTCTCACTGCATCCTATCAGATGACACACAATTTTATTTCTTTCTTTACTGATTTACACTCTGATCATTTGATTAAAGTGGTGTCTGCCAGGCTTCTCCACTTAGAAGTTATTCTTTCTCCCTTTTCATTAATGCCAATTTTGTGGGAAGTTACTTGGAACTATATAATATTTTGTGCCTCATCAAACTTTCAATTGACTCATTTAATTAATTAAGTTCAGTATGTACTCATGAATACCTATATAATTCAATGGACATTATTCAGTGCATATGGATACTAGTCCATTAGTAGTATTATTTACTTTCACGCTCTATTTGTCCATTCGTACCCACTTCACTTTGGCTTCTGTATCCTTTTGACGTCACCCATTATTCTTTGAACACTTCACTGCTTTCTGGCATAAGATGTTCCAGGCTTATCCTATCCTTTCCCCACTCCAGTCCTGATATCAGCCATTTCTATAAAAAGTCCAAGTTATTATTAGTGGAAAAAAAATGTACTTAGAGTCAAGATTTGGGTGCTAGGTATGTTCATCACTGCTCCATCGCAGTGGGCAGACCTAAGAATACATGTGTACATATTCATACACACACACACAACATATATATAATGGGTATAATATACATACATATATATAGTTGGCCATTGAACAATGAGGGTTTGAACTTCAAGGGTCCACTTATACGCATATTTTTTTCAAGAGTAAATACTACGTTACTGCATGGTCCATGGTTGGTTCAATCCTTAGATGCACTGATACAGAAAGCTGACTATAAATTATACATAGATTAACCTTTGTGTTCAGGGATCACCTGTCAATATATATGACACATATATGCATTATACATATATTTACACATACACGTTTATATTTACGCATCTATTTATATAGATATATATAGACATAAGACATGGATAGAGATAGATATTTAAAGTCATGAATTCACGCTAATGCTGCCAATTGCAGTCCAACACCACAAGGTTCATTTTAGTCTTCCCCATTTATTTCCTTCTTCTCTAGAGAAAAACCTAGATTCTATTATCCTCACCAGCTTTACTTATTTGATCAATCCCCCCATATATAACTAATCTCCTGTTGGCCCCAAAGAGATGTCTTCCTCACCCACTTAGGCTCCAGCATCCTGCACTGTCTGCTCCTGCATGCTTTACCTCCATCCTGTGATCAGGATCAGACCTGCATGCCATAGCTGCGTAGAAGCCCTTGTCACTCTGCTCAGCGCTGAGGCCTCTCGCCAGACCACCCTTCTGTAGGAACGCCCACCTCATGTGCTTCGGCTCTAACACTCTACACGGGGCTGCCCTCCTACCTGGATGCCATCCTGACTGGGCTCAGCTTCTAATTCCCTGATCTGAAACAGTTTGGGTCCCTTCAACAGGGGAGACGCTTCCGCATTTCCCCACCTAATGACTACAGGACTCATTCCCAGAAGGAAGGGAAGGAGATGGGGATGAGAGGTGGGGATAAAAGACCAGGACGAGGAAGAGCCAGTTGAACTAATTCTTAACAAAAGTGTATATAATGTAATTTCAAATGTGATGGTAATTTAGGGTCAAAATTTTGATGCCTCAGATATAACCCTATTAAAGACAGGCTTATATCCCATCCGTTCCTTTAAAGTTTAAATGCCATGACAGGTAAAAACTGCTGAAGTTTTCTGCTTAGATATAGACTAACAATGTAAGGCATATGTAGGTACTCGAATATTTGTTCCAACAGATATTTACTACCGGGCAGTTGCTCTGTGTGTCTCTAGAAAGGAAGGGGGCATTGATCAAGGAAGCATGTAAGCAACATCCTTTAGAAGTTAAAAATGATCATTTCAAATGACTCCCCTGCAAACATTTTTCAAAAGATAAGCATGACCCTTTCCTTCAATTTGTTACCCCATAAGAGTAATAATAATGATTTTTAAATATTCCCATTTATGTAATATTTCTCCTTCATAAAGATATTCTACATTTCTTATTTAATTAAAACAGCCTAAAAGAGTTAAGGTGAGTCCTTGTGCCAACTTTATTCCAGGACTCAAACTGAGTCAGCAAGCCCTACAACCCAAATCTAGCATTTGTATCCACACACTCTGCTGTCAGTGATTCCAAACTTTCATAAACATACCCACTCATCTCAGAGAGACAACTGAGTTTAAGAACACAGTATTTGGAATCGGACTGAACATGCTAAATTTCCTGCTCTACTGCTTAATCATTTGTACTTAGGCAACTATTTAGCCTCTCTAAATTCCAATTTCCTTATCTGAAAGTCAGGGATAATAAAAACTAACCCATAGAGCTATAAACTATATGGTGCAATGCCTGGCACACAGTTGTTACATAGTAAATATGATACATTTATGATAAAAAATGATAAACATTTTTATTTTTAAAATTTGGCCCCAAATCTTAGGTTTATAGAACACCTACTTCCAAGTAGTTAAAAGCACCTAGGTAAAAAATAGTAAACTTCACAATGGTCTTTAGCGAGGAGGAAATTGAACCTCACCGACATCGATACAGTATCTATAAAGTGAGATGAGGCTGCCTCACAAGTTTTAATTCTGCCTTGAAATGAAATGTTAA
Source organism: Aethalodelphis obliquidens (assembly GCF_003676395.1). NCBI lineage: Eukaryota > Metazoa > Chordata > Mammalia > Artiodactyla > Delphinidae > Aethalodelphis > Aethalodelphis obliquidens. The sequence continues at coordinate 79,206,816 of NW_020837948.1, read as the reverse complement.
GTAACTTCATGCCTTTTATATGTCACATTCTTCCATAATTTTAGCTTAAGTGGAGCTTAAAGGACAGGACTTGTGCTACATACACACACAGACATCGGCCGTACATATATACATCATTCTGTTTATTTAAAACTTTATTTGTTAATTTATCCCACCTTCATTTGTTTCCTACTTTTCTCTTTGGAAGTCTGCTCTAAGTGTCAATTTAAACCTGACTCCCTGATACCAATGGAATACCTATCCAACAGTGCACTCTCTAGGCCATATCATTTCAAAGCAGTGGTTTTCAACCTGCTTAGGATCATATGATTAAAATCACATGGGAGCTTTTAAAACTCCTCACGTGTAGGCTGAATCCCAGGCCAACTGAATCAGAATTTTTGAGGGCAGGATCCACTTATCAGCATTTTTAATGCTCGCTGGTAATTCCAACATACAGCCAACTCGAGAACCAAAGTTCTAGGACACACCTAGAATGCGTTGGTCCTCAGAAGTGTAGTACTCTCAGGTGAATGATAGGTGAATCAGGGATAGCCCAGGGTGTAGAAAACGTCCTTGACCATTCTTTATAAGTGGTGTGAATGAAAAAGAGAAAGGTGGCTGCAAAGCGGGGTGAGGAAATTTAGAAACTGAGGCAACCCAAAATGTTTTGTCCACGTTGTTAACAGCTAGGCCTGTTAAAGGACATTTATTTAAAAATGGGTAATCTTATTATTTGATTATCTTTCCATCTTCAAAGTATGTTACAAAAAATCTACATGCTATAAGCTCATAAAAAATGAATTCCTATTAAAGGTTCGAAACCTTGTGTAGAATAATATCCTGATTTTAGTTACTGATGGGCAATATTTGCAAACTTGGAGGTGGACTGTTATCCTAATCAGCCGCTAATACTTTGAAATTTATAACACAGGAACTTGCATTAGAAAGTACGTTAGATAGAATACTTTCACCATAAAAAGTAATTATAAACAGGTGAAGCTAAAATGGCAAATCTGGTGTTCGTTTCCCTAATGCTTTGCACCAAAATCCCTCTTTCAGTGTCTTAATACAACCACAAATACGAACAAAGAAAAACCCATGGTCTTTGTTTTCAAAGACCAAGGTAGAAAAGAAGATACACACATTATTATCCTTAAGTCGTGGGGCTTTGTTTTGTTGTTGTTGTGTTATTTCAGCTCAGCTCTAAAAAACATCATCAAAGCCAACCCACCTGCCAGGAAGGGAGGAGGGGATATTTAAGCCTCACTATCGATTTAAGTGAAGGGCCTTGGGAAATGTGGCTTTCAGAAATCCTGCCACTTTAGCAGAGGCCAAGTCGCTGCCTTGTTCCTGCCCGTACCCTCACGCCCTTTTCCTAGGAACACCCAGACACTGCCCTACTACCCACGACCCCGTCTCGTAGGGCGCTGTTCGTTCCAGCGGAGGAGCCCGAACCGCACCGGCCTCTCGGCTAGTTTAGATAACCCTAGCGTGGCAGACGGGCGGAGGCGGACGCCGTTCCCCACCCGCGGTAACCAGCATCCCCGCGCGCTCTCCGCCCCCTCGTTGGCCCAGAAACCATCACACCTGGGGTACGGCCGTCCTCCGCGCTCCGGCGCACCGGGGCGAGGAGGCACAGGAGGAGCAGCGGCAGGGGCGGCGCCCGGGGCCCCCGCAGACTGGGGAGGGAGCGCATGGCGCCAGCAGGTCCGCCGCGGTCCTCGCGCACCCACCGCCGTCGGTCCCCGGAGTCGCAGCGCACACTCGCCGGCGGCCCGGCACCCGCTGCCAGGCCCGGGGGCAGGACACTCGAGAAAAGGCGGAGTGGGAGGGGCCGGCCGCCCTGCCCTCCTCCCCTGAGACACTCTGACCGCGCCAGCAGCACACCCAGAGCTGCGCCCGGCCCTCCATCAATTATGCAGCCAGCGGCCGGCTGCAGGAGCGCCCGGATGTGCGGTGGCCACCCCCGCGCCGCATCCTCCGCCGCCTCCTCTCCGCCCTAGCAGGTCAGGGAGGGAGATAGGTGAAGACGCTGGCAGGTGGCGCCCAGCCCATCTCCTGGGAGAGAGGTCGAAACTCCTAATATTTATATATCTATAGATATATCTGCAGACTATCCTTTGCAGTTCATCTGAAGCAAGGTTCACTTATTTACTTTAGTGGGACAGAGGGTGGGAACGCGTTTCAGCTCCCCCGGCCATTCTGGGTTAAGAAGGCTTATGTGTGCGCTGGTGAAAGGCGCTATCCAGCTGCCCGGCATCCTGGACTAATGTCTTTGCTCTGCCTACCAATCGCACACAGCCTCCTCTCCGGTCTCTGAAGGCTTAACCGGTTCGCTCTAGATTACGGTTTCAGAGTCTCAAGAGTCCCGCAGTCTGTTTTCCTTTTTCTTTTGTTTGCTTAACCTAGCAGTTTCCGAGAAGCCACTTAGAGCTCAAGAAACAAAACTACGGAAAGTAGATAACTGTGTAAAATGCACAAGCCTGTAGACCTTTGGCAAACTCCAACACCGTTTAAGATGTTATCCCTTACTGTAGCTTGGAATTTTTCAGTGCTCCCGACCAAATAAAATAAAACAGCTAAAAGCTACTGCTTTATCGGAGAGGGTAGGAGGAATCTAATTACCACATAAAGGAGTAGTAAGATGTGATAATTCTCCAGGCTGTTATAACACATTAAAAGATATATTTTAAAAGTATTTCTCATGAGTTTGTTCCCTCTGCCTTTGTCTTTGCAATGTCAGGTTTGATAGTCATAAATTCAAAATATATCAGTGTCAAAAAAAGGATTGAAAGAAAATGTTAGATACGAATTTTGAAAATTGAAGACAAGAGCTATGCTCACCTCATACAGGAATGATTTTTAATTGGTGTGTATTTTTAAAATATTCCTCTTTCCAGTTTAATGTTACATAGGCAAAACTTTGAGGGAAAATGTAGATTATTTAAATTTGTATCGAGAGAACATGAATAATACAGTTCGTTAAGCAATATTAAATTTCCACCAAGTGCCAGGCAATGTGTTCATTTCTTGTATTGCAAGAAGTGCCCGCATGTGCGCGCGGGCACGGGCGCACACACACACACACACACACACACACACACACACACACACACACACACACACACACACACACCTAGAGAGCTATTTATCTATGAACTACAAATCTAAGGAAAGCCTCTTCTCAGTCAGAAAATTATGGCTATAATGATTAAACCTTTCTGAACAAAGCCTTATGAGAGACCCTGAAGGACTACATTTTACATCATGACCCTCTTAAGACCTTGAGCGGACTTGCTAAACCCAAACTGCCTGATCACTTGTCACTAAGTCACACCCCTGTCTTCCTGCCCTGCATCCTGTCTCAGGACTAACTACAAGCATTTCCCTATGTCTTTGGAGAGTTTTAACAGTTAAGCACTTCTCGAAACAAACTGGACTCTGACTGACCTTCCCCAATTACTCCAATAAAATCCTTAAGCTCAAATTCACCTTTCTTCAAATAAGCTGACCTCATTTAAGGAAAAATTATTTTCCCAGTCAGATCAACGTGTTTATGAAGAGAAAAAAGTGACTTGCCAGGTTGAGGCAAGTTTCCACTTCTCTTTTGCTGTTAGAGCAAAATAAATTGAGGAAGAAATATAATTCTTGTTTTGCTAAGCATTTTGAAAGTTTTCCCCATTAGTACTGGTTTATATTTATATATTTAATATTTTTTAGCCTTATCCCCAGTCCATTTTTTTCAAATGATCCGTATCCTTTAAAATCAATTTATATACTACCTTCCATGTACAGCTTTTTCTGACCTTTCTGGTCCAGATTGACCTTTCCCTCCATGGTGAATTAAATATGGCCACATCTGCTTTGACACTGTCCTCATCATGAGGTATGCTGAAGAAGAAAGAGGGTCCTGTATTTCCTCCCCTTGAGCTGGGTGACTCCTGTTGACATATTGAATATCGCTGAAGTAACACTATGTTACTTCCGGATCCAGACCATAAGAGTGTCCATTTCCTTCCTTCTTGTCTTACAAGACAGCTGCCAGGAAAGAAGTAGGACTACCTTGAGATCACCGTGCTGTGAGAAGCCCAAACTACATGGGGGGCCTAGAAGGATGAGGTGCCATGTAGAAAGAGGGGCTGAGGGGCAGTTAGGTGTTCTAGTTTTGTGAGGGACCCTCCTTGGAGCTTCAGACAAGGCCTGCTGAGTGCCACGTGATGCTCCTTGAAGCAGAAGAATTGTCCAGCTGAGCCCTGCCTGTACTCCTGACCCACACAATTGTGAGATGTAAGAACACTATTGTTTTAAGACACTAAAGTTAAGGGTAGCTTGTGTCACCACAATAAATTATCCAACCACTCTCCTCTGAATCTCCCTAGGATTAATTTGACAATTAACAATTTACAGCCTTGTGACTTGACCTTCATGGTTGGTTTCAACCCCCATTTAAATATTTTATTGGTATTCAACTTATGTGATTATATCTTCTTTCCCGACTACATTACAACTCTTTTCAGTATAGGCAAACCATCTCTTTTCTTCTTCTGTTTTTCCTAAAACTCTGTTTTCCCTTTTTCTATAGTAAAATAATGCTATAAAATCTTTCTTTTTTTTTTTTCTTAAGCTATTGTTGAGTGAAAAGTGTATGACATGATCCCGGGAAACTCTGAAAATGAGAATGGGAATGTGGAATGGGTTAGTTCCTACTGAAAATAATATTTAATTTTAAAATTTTATTAGAAAAAAGCATTATATCAGACAGTAATATGTAAAGTACTAAAAATAAAGGTGGGAATTTGCTACTGCCCATTAGTAGAATACAAATCCAAGTCATGAGATAATGGTAGGCAGAATTCGTCAGTGGCCCCCCCAAGATTCTTGACACCTGGTCACATGGGGTGATCCTGGAATGTGGGCAGGTTTGTGAATATGTTGGGGTAGTCACTATTTTGATTAGGGTACATTTGATAAGACTGTATTTCAGCAGGCTGGAGGGAGACATTCCTAGTGAGGCAGATACCCTCATGCTTGTCTGGAAAAAGCAAACAGCCACATGGTGAACTAACTGCCCATGGAGAGGGGCATCCTCCAGGAGCTGAGCATGGCAGTCCTACAACCCCAGGGAACTGAATTCTGCCAACAACCAGTGAGCTTGGAAGAAGCCCCAAGCCTCAGATGACATCACAGCCCCAGTCAACACTTTGCAGCCTGGTGAGACCCTGAGCAGAGGATGCAATTAACTGTGCCTGTCTCTTCTGACCCATGGAAATTATGAGATCATAAATTTGTGTTAAATCACTAAGTTGTTGGTAATAAACTAATACAGGGCATCCCATCAGTTGTGATTCTAGTTACATTGTAAAAAAATGATCCTATACTTGAACAAGGTCAGGAATGGATATGGAAGGAAAAAGAAACCACATTAGTTGTCTCTAGATATTAAGAATTAGATGAAAAAGTTCCAAAGCTACTCAGAAGTTTATACCATTTCTAAATTGGGACCTATGACCATCTGACAGTCATTTGCTCTCCTTCTCTGGAAGGAAGAAAAAGAATATATAGATACATTGATATATAGGTGTGTGTGTATATATATATATATATGCACATACATGTATGTATATATACATGGGTATTACATGTATAGACATGCATGTATATATATACTGTATACACATATGTATATATTTAATAATTGCTAAATTATTTATGCAATGTATGGAGATCCTTTGATCTCAGGGATGGAAGTCCTCTAGTACATGCTAGGAGATAAATCATAATTGGTCTAAAACCATGAGTAAAATCTCATTCCCCTTAGCAATGGTGTGTCTAAGGGGAGCATAGCTGATGAAATACAAGAGCAAGTCTGCTGTGAATGGCTTCCCTCATCAAAGAGAGAAAAGCTTTAAGTAGAGAAGGCTTTTTGTCCCATCCCTTTGCCTCTTTCTTCCTGCCTTGAATATAACCATGATACCAGTATCAGTGGTGGCAACTTTGCAATGATGTGGTGACCAGGCAACTTTTCCAAGAATAGCAGAGAAGAAAGAAGAAAGAAACCTGGGTCCTTGGTACATCTCTGAGTTACTGTACCAGCCCTGAGATGCCTCCCTCCAGACCTGTATCAAATAATAACTACTGGTTACAGCACTCTTTTTGGTTCATAGCAGTTGAATGCATTCCTATCTGTTCGAGTACTTCCTTAGTTTAAATTAAAAGCCTTGCACTTTGCCTTGGAACTCCCATTCCGTCTCCACACAGGATTCTCCTTCCACCTCCTAGCTTTAGTTACTCACCTTTTCTGTGAGGATAATATCCAGTATCTAAGGACCTTAAATAATTCTTTAATTTACCTTTCGACATCTTCCCCCACCCAAACTATACTCATCCTGAAATACTTAGAATTCCCCCAAAGTTGACTGTTTTGTGTGCTCACTGACTTTACCTCTGATTATTTTCTTTTTCTTTTCTTTTCTCTTTTTTTAATGCTTGGAATAGCTTTGCCTATAGCTCCACTGCCAATTCTCACTTCAATTTCTGTGTGCCCTTTTTTCCAGAAAGTTCTCTTTGTGCCACTTCAAGAGCTTCTTCTCTGGCTTCCACAGCATCTTGTGTGCACACCTATCCCAGCTCTTAATGCATTATGCTATAATCATCTGTGTAGTTATGTCATTTAGCTCCCTAAATGCTGAAACAGTGTCTGGTTTACCTTCATGTCCCATGTGCCAGAGCAAGCAGCACACAGTTGTCACAGAGATGAATTAAAGAATGAAACTCAAAATCTACAGATGCTCTCTGAAAAGTAACCATCTCTTGGCATGTCCCTCACCCAGACTCCCTCCCCGGAGATGATAGTTATCTGTGCTGCCTTCTTCAGGGATATTCCAAATCTATGCAAAACATTTCTGTACGCCTATGCCTTTTCACATGGATGGCGGCATTCCGTGCCTACTTTTCTACTTTGACAATATATCTATTTCCTCTGAATAGAGCTTTCCCCTTTCAACAGCTAAATATCATTCCATCCTGTGAATGTCCAACTATGTATTTACCAGGTCTCACTTGACTGCATTTATATTGTTTTAAATACTTCCATTTACAAGCAGCTTAAAAATTAATATCATTGTACATTTCTTTAGTGGTTCATACAAGGGTATACATGTAGAATATAATCATGGAAATAATATTTCCTCATCAAAAGATATTTGTGTTTTAAACTTTGGTAGATACTGTACCATTGTTTTTCTTCAAAATTATTAGTTTACATTCTCACCAACAGTGAAAGGGCCTGTTTCCCTATATTAATGCCAAGAAATCAAATCCTTGATCTTTGCCAATCTGACAGTTGAAAAATGGCATGTATTTACAATTTGTACTTCTTTATAAGAAGTTGTAAGTCGGGATGTGTATTTTTTATATGTTAAAATGTGATGTACAAACATTGCAAACAACAAAATCCAGTCTGGCTAGTTTAACCAGAAAAATAACCTCTTAAAGCTTATTAGGTCCTACTTGGGGTTGTTGAAGAAACAAACTCAAGGATAAACTTCCAGGAACACCAAGAACCATACAGTATACTGGTCTGATATGGATACCACTGATGCCTCCTCCATCAAACATGAAATGCCAGGGACTCAGCGCCCCACATCCACTACTGCCTCCATCACTGATGCTGCCTGTGTGTCAGGAGCTTGCTCCTGCAATTCCTGCTGCCACCTGCACCAGCCAAATGGGAGAGCTACCCTGCATAAACAGGAGTGCCGCCAGGCTCATCTCTGAATTGGTCTAATTCACCTGGGTGTGTGAAGGGCTAAGGCACATGCCTGAGTGCTAGCTGCAAGAGAGGCTAGTATTTGAGTTCTGATCTCAGTGGGGGGAGGTAGGATTCATAATGTGAAAATTTCCCCAAATACAGAAGCGTTTTCAGAATATAAGAAGTCCTGAATATGTCAAATATTCTTTCCAGTCCTATTCACTGTTGACAGGCAACCCTTCTTCATACTTATTCTCTGAAACAAAAGCAGATACTCCTTCAACTTAATATACCTTCTACTCATATCAAATGCAGACACTCCATCTAACCCCAGAAATAGGCAAGTCTTGTTAGAAGGGGAAGTCAGATCCATGACTTGTACAGATGCATTCTAGGGCTCTGGGACAGGAACTAGTAATATGTTCACTTTCCATCTGATTTTTTGTAAAATTTGCTAAAGTAAGCTGTTTTAACTGGAACTACTCAATGTGACCATTTATTTCTACTCCAACTTCTCTTGCGTCATACTTTCCCACATGTCAGATGGCATGCTGTGACTGTTTTGGGGGTCCTGCTAAAAGGAAGTTGAGTTAAGGATATACTTGGTAGAGATTTATTCTAATATAATTTTGTGTTTTGCAGTCCCTTTGGTATAGAGACAAGTTATTGCTAGCCACCTAGTCTAGAAATGACTTAAAGGTATCCAGACCTTTTGCTGTGGGACTCACTCAGCACTGTGACTGAGGAGATTCTGGGCGTCCCAACATAAAGGTGAAGAGTGGAAGACCAAAGCCTGATACCCTATGATCACTTGGCACAAAGTGTTATGGTCTGAATTGTGTTCCTCCAAAATTCATATGTTGAAGCGCTAACCCCCCAGTACCCTAGAATGTGAGTGTACTTGGAGATAGGCCTTTAAAGGGGTGATTAAGGTTAAATGAGGTCATATGGGTGGGCTCAGAATCTAATATGACTAATCTTGGACATAATCCAAGATTATAGAAGAGACAGCAAGGATGTGCATACAGAGAAAAGGTCATGTGAGGACACAGAGAAGGTGGCCATCTACAGGTCAAGGTAAGAGGCCTCAGGAGAAACCAAGCCTCCTTGGGTCACTTGTCACTGTCTATTTCACTTCTGGTGGTAACTTTTCCCAGTATGCCTTTTGTCTTCGGCATTAATTATATAATTAAAAATTATGTATTATGCAGTCAGATTAACCAGTCTTTAGAAAAAAAGAAAAATGACTTCTGCTTTTGACATAGCTAGAAAAAGCCTTCATTATTTTAAGAAAAATATAAAAATATCTATGATTTCTTCTAGTATTTTTTGCTTTCTCTTTTTATGTTTGATTTTTTTGATGCATTTATAAACAACAGTTATGACTCATCTTCCTGTCATATCCAGTCATCTTTTATTTTAGAATTTCATTTTGCTTCTGCGTTTGGGCCAATAAAATAATCCACTCATTTAAATGAATTATTCATTTATTATTTGTTTAATACTCCTAACTGTTTCTCGTACTTCATGCTAGCTCAAGGAAGTGACAATGTCTAATTAAAACTATGGGGAAGAGGGCTAACCGAATATATGAATGAGAAAGGAAAATTAAATAACCTGATTATACCCAGTTATCTGATTATTTAGACTGATGGAAGTGAAGATTTCATAGCTGGACTGATTCTCAAGAGATCCCGTTCATGTTCACATTTTAGAGATAAAGCAGTTTACAGAAAGCAAAATCAAAGATGTCAAGCCTGACCCATAAAATTTTATTTCAACCTTTACAATAGGAGTGAGGGGTGAAAGAGGGGATGGCGAGAAAGGACATTTTCCACTATAACTGCTTTCAAATTCTCAATTTTTATCCAAATGTTTGACTTTATGCAGAGAGTTTTATCTCAAAATAGAGCCAATATATTATTTCCCATAACATTTTAACTGTTTTGTTAAAATTTTTTAAAAATAAGATTGACAAGTTAAATAAAACTGATTGATCTCAACAACTAGATATTTGGCCGTTTGTAATGATGTCCTCTTTTTTTTCATTAAACTGTTGCCAAGAAAACATATTCTTAGTTTTTACAACCTGTTAGGTGCTCTATAAATGTCTTTGAAGATGTGGCATAAGAAATCAATCAATCGATCTATCATTTGTAACCCTGATTTGCGTTCTGATACAAAGCAGCTTTGTAGTCATTCTGGAAGATTAATGGTTGCTAAGGAAAGTGTTTAGTTAATAAACTTAGGTATTATTTAAGGAGCTCTTGACTAAGAGGGAAAGACAGGAAGATTAGCTTTCCTCAATGAAAAAATTAGCAAAAATGGAGATGCCATATAAAAAAGGAGAAAACTCAGCCTGTGGATGAGACAGCCTTGCATGTTCACACTGATTAAGAAGATATTTGGAGGCAGCAGTTTGGAGACTGAGCAATACCACTTAATCGTTTTGTAAATTTGGGAATATCACTTAACCACTCCAAGCCTCAGTTTCTTTTCCCATAACATAGGAAAATAATACATATCTGCCAGTGTCGTAAAGGTGAAAGAAACAGTTTTGGCAGTATTGCAAATGATAAAACAAAATATGTGAACGTTTGTTGTTGTTACTATTATTATTGTAGATTTCACAAAAGTTATATTTTTTTCTAGTTTTGTGGCGTCAGGGAGGAAAAAAACATTTCTCTCTACCTCTCTGGGTTTTTCTGGCTGGTCTAAGAATGAAATTGACATGAGATAGATAGATTAACAGGAGAAAATCAAACAAAATTTTAAGAACATCTATACGTGGGAGAGACCCAGGAAAACTAGGTAACTTAGCCAAAATGGCCAAAACCCTCATCTTTAATACCATCCTTAGCTAAAGACAGAAGAGGTTGTTGGGGGTACTGGTTTGGGACTTCAAAGGGGAGGAAGGCAATTGACATGGAGATGAAAAAGCAAATGTTTGGTAAGTAAACGGTTTATGAGCCAAACAGACACAATGGGAAACAGAGTGGACTCTGATCTGCAGGCCTTGCTGAGTCCGCCCACCACACCTAGCCCATATTCTTTGCAGATATCTCTAGCGATAGCGCTATTCAACAGGCCCTTTATATACATTCTGCAGTTAAGGGGGAGGTAAAAAGAAAGACTTCTGAGTCCTCTGTTTCTTAAAAATAAGCAGCCTAAATTAATCCTTGTTCCAAAGAGACACATTTTGGGGTGGCAAATTTTGCTCCCCCACAGTGTCGAATGCATCCGTTTGGAGCTGTGTTTTGTTGAAGCCGCTACCAAGTCACTCTAATGGGTTAAGAAACAAATTTTATTGGCAAAGCATAAAGTGCATGATCACAGGAAAGAAATGCACCGGTCCTCCAATATGTCCCCTTATCACACAGAGAAGTATTCTAGGGCCAGAGTGCTCTACTGGACACAGAGGGAGGGTTAGCATTCACAGGAAGGACCCTACCCCACGGTTAATAAACAGCAACCTTTTTGGTGGAGGAATAAAAGATTACTTATCAACAGGCATTCTGGATTTGGGTAGCTAGCCACATGTAGGAGTGGCAGAGAAAAATCAGCTACTAGCAGTCTGTGACCTTGGTGCCCATGGAAAGCTAGATTTAGGCACAGCTACTTTTCAGGGAGGGAGGAGGAGGATGAAAGGCAGTGCTAGAGAATTCTGTGAAGTCCAATTTAGAAACGGTTAGATCCCTAGATGCCCACTTGAATTATACGTTGCTGGGCAAATGCCCTTCCTCCACCCTTAAAGAGAACTGGAGAAGATAAAACTGACGGTTTTTGGCCTTAGATCTGCAGACCTGAGGGTGTGGATACCCAGGACTGGATACATAACTTGCTGGGTTCATTATTCAAAAATTACTAATTTCAAGATAATTACAATAGACAAATCAAGCGTGGGGCTCTTCTCAGGGCTCAATGTGACTGTACAATTTGGTTCTGCCCCCATATAATTGGCTACATAGTACTTTACTGAAGATAGGAGGGTCAGTGTCCACACACGTAGTGTATGCTGAACACTGAGAAGCTTTACCAATGGGCCATTACCTTTACTCTCCAGAGAGGAGATTGAAAGAATATTTTCAAGTGTATATGACCAGCCCAAGGATCCCTCAAAACATATTATTTAAGATAATCTTCAAGTGAAGTTTAAAGTCAAAAAAGTCCAATACACTCACAGTGATTAAAATAAAATTTTAATCCCACAATCTTAAACAAAATAAACACCTAAAGATTTCCAAACACCCAAGGAAAAGATTTAATATGGAAAAAGAAACCAAAACAGAAGAAACATCATTTATAAGTAAAAAATATACACAGAGAAAAAAATTTCAATAGAAAACTATCATAAAAACCCTCATATTAAGAGACAATTTTACATCTATGAAAAAGAGAGCAAGTTATTATGTAAATGAACATTTAAGAAAGAAAAAGGTGATCAGATTTTAAAACATGATAGACTAAATGAAAGAAGTTTTGGAAAATAAAGTTAAGAAAAATCCCACAGCAAGTGGAGCAGAAGGACAAAGAGAGCTGTAAGAAGAGAAGAAAGATAATATTAAATGATTAGTCCAGGAGGCTCAACATCCAAATAACAGAAAGATAGGACAGAGAAAACAGAAGGGAGGAAATCAACAATGAAATAATTCAAAAATTAAGACTGAAGGAAATGCAGGCTGAAGGGAGCCACCACGTTCCTTGTCAAATGAATGAAAATAGACCCACACCAAAGCACATCACTGTAAAATTTCAAAACACTGTGGAAAAGGAGAAAATTCTATAGGTTCCATAGCAGGGGGAAGGAATATGGAACTGGTCAGAAAATAGAATAGTTTTGATGGTCTTAACAGAAGAGAAATATCTCCAAAATTCTGAAGGAAAACATTTACCACCTAGAATTCTGTACCCTGTTGAAAAGTCAATTAAATTTGAGAATGAAATACACACACGTTAAAGTATGAACTGTCCCCAAAAATTTATCTCCCATGCATACTTTTTCTCAGCAAGCTACTGAAGAAGGAACTCCTCAAAATCAAGAGAGTAAATCAAATGAAAAGGGGAGATACAGGAACAGAAATCATCAGGATGACATTGAAGGGAGATCCCAGGATGATAAATGAGCACCGGCACAGAGTACCATCAACTCAGATTAGAGTAGTGTAACTTTTTGAGGGCTCTCATCCCCCTGCCTCTGCAACAAATCAAGTAAGAGGAAGATGGGAGCCATAAACAATAGATCCAAGCCAGAAAAAGACAAAGAATTCAAAGTATGAAGGAAAAGGGGAGTCCTAGAATGACCGTTGTGCTTCAGACCCAGAGTACAACCAGCTCAGACCAGAAAAAGAGGGTCTCCAGGAGGGTTGTTTCCAGGAAAATAATTGAGATGTCTAAGTTCACCTTATGTGATTGACCTTGTTGGAAATTGTATTTAGAGGCTACTACTGATAAGCGGTGGAGGGAAATAGCAACAGATACACACACACACACACACACACACACACACACACACACAC
>NW_020837948.1:79038523-79193558 GCF_003676395.1 Aethalodelphis obliquidens | reverse complement strand
ACACACACACACACACACACACACACACACACACACACACGAGAAAAACAAAAGGAGGGGGAAAAACAAAAATATTCCTAATACGCTAAAATTATCAGCTGTGAAATATATAGACCTAATAATGTAAACACTGAATATTTATCAATACCACTAATAATACCAAAATAGCAATTTAGCAATAACACCACAAGGTCAAATGGGGTATATTTTGAAAGAATAATTCAACCTTAGGGAACTACTCATGTAATTTATTATTTTATATTAATGGAGAAAATTATATAGTTATCTCTATACATCTCAAAAGGTATTTGATAAGAAGTCAACATCCATTTTTCTATTAAAATAATAACCCAAAAACTTTCAGTAAGCAAGGAATAGAAGGAAACTTTCTTTGTATAATTATGGGTATCTAGCAACAACAAAAATATATATATTTAACAGCAGAATACTATAGGAATTCCAAAGTATTCAATAAGATCAAAATAAGTCACAAATTTTTAACTATATAAAATTTAAAAGAAAACATTTACATGATGAAAAATGAAATACAGATTGGGAGAAAATATGTACAGGGTATCATCTACAAAGCATTAATACCCTTACTATTAAAAGAATACTAATAAATCAGTACAAAAGATAAAGCCTCCACTTGAAAAAAAGTGGGATGGGATGCATTTGAGACAATATATAGATGGATTAGGCTTAGTCTTAAAAGTCTGTGTAAGAAAGTAGAGTCTACTGCAGTTTCTCAGCCTCCTTTTCTAGACTCCAAACACCATAGATCTCAGTTCATGGCTTCTATAATGAGCTTCTGCATGGATTAGAAATAAAAAGGACAGATAGAGCCATCAGAAAAGTCTTTGGCACAGAGACAGCCGGAAAAGTAACCAGCAGGTTCATTCAGATCACGGGGTCCAATGGAGGAGCCAGGTGCCGAGCAAGTACTGCAGGTTCTTTGTATCTTTCAGAACTTTGAGGGGATGAATTACATTCTCCATCTGTGACTCAGCCAGGCTCCTTAGGCAAAGGAAAAGAGCTCCATTGTCTTGGCAATGCTGTGAAAAAAACATTTTAGAAATGCTGGCCCCATGGTTGGCAAAGCAAGTTAACAGGGCAGGCCAGGGCAATGGTGTGAGTCTGAGTGAGTTGGCCCCAGCAAGCTTTCAAAGAGAATCTGGAGAGATTTGCCACAATAGTGGAGCCAGGAAGGGTGGTCAAAGTACCTGCTGCAGCACCTGCGAGACGGAATCACTGACATCTGTGCCACTGTGGTATCCTCTCCAGGGCCTCGTTAAACTGGGCAGAGATAGCTCCATAATTTGCAGAACCCAATGCAAAATGCAAATGTGGGCCTCTTGTTCAAAAAGCAGGAAGACGTTTCATTACCAATACTAAACTATAAAGTTTTTAACTTTCTTCTGTGTTCTCTCCCTTGACATGTCTTTTTTATTTCCTATGTAATGGTGTTCTAAGTAAAGAAAAAAAATGTTTTTAATTATTAGAAAGAATTTCACCGTTCGTCATTAGATTATGCAATGCCAGATTAGATGTAAATATAAGAGCATTTAACTCATTTGCAGAATCACTGAAATTACACAATTCATATTTCGTAGCTTATATATAAGTATATATTTGGTTCTTACCAAGTGAATGAAAATACTGCTCAAAAGTAACTCAGCTGTTTTTATTTTGCTTTTTGACACATGCACATTATACCTACTCTCTTCCTTCAACTTACTGATGAGTAAGGAAGGACTGACATATGAAGGAACTAAGGTTTGCCCTATGTTTCCTTCTATGTCATTTTCAGTGTATGATGAGGGCTCATAGTTTACATGTATTGATTTCAAAGGTGACCCATTCTTCCACACATCATATTTATTAATGAAGATTACTTGGTAGATTAGTCTTTAAAGGATTATAATGTACAAATAATAAATGTACCTTACATTTCAATATTTAATTATTTTCCTGAATAGATGAGTCTGTTATACATCAACTATACCTCAATAAAAATGATTATTTCAATATAATACAATTAAACTTTAGAAACCGTAAAGAAAGTGTTTTATATTTAAAGTTAAATAAACATTTTTACTTTAAAATATTATCAGAAATAACTATAAATACATAGCAAAGTTCTTTTTTTTAAAAATTTTCTCCTATCTCATCTTAAAAGCTACAGTATTTTGCAATTTCTAGAGTATTTTCAAACAACTGATCGTACCCATCAGTGGCATTATATTACCTATGTTTCCTATTTTAACAAAGCCATTTATCTTTGAAGTGGAGTAGTATGAGATCAGATATCATTGCTCCTCAAGGAACTGAAATTCTAGACATCTGTCTTTCAGTTTCACTTCTCTAATCAACTCAAGTTTGTAGATGGGGAGACAAGTAAGTAACGTCAAGAGAAAGGCAGAAGAGAAGATGGACTCTTGCCAATCTGTTACTAAAGAAACTCCTTGGGTGAATTTGCTTTCTTCCACAACTTCAGCCATTCCACCAACTTTACATACATTTCCGTTAAGAGTTAGTACCTGACTGGGTTAACATCTCTACATTCGGAGTTATTGCTTATTTGACAGCGATAGCCCAATTTTTCTCTAAAATTTATATTTCCGAAAGTTCCAAATAGAGACTCGTCCTAAAGATGTATTGTTCTGTGTGTGCATGTGTGTGTGTGTGTGTGTGTGTGTGTGTGTGTGCACGTGCATGCGTGTATGTAGTATATGGAGGTACTGATTACTGTCTATTCAGTAGGATCTGTACCTTATATATCTACTACCAATTTCAAGGAGAGTAAATGCAAAAATATTTTATGAAAATTATAATATTTACCGTTAAATATTACATATATTTATCAGATAGCTCTACTGCTACATTCTGCATTGCATATAAATGGACTTGGACTATAAAATGGTATTTTTCTCTGTATTCTCATCTAATGAGGAATTTCATCAACATTATACATATATTATAAAAATTTTATACCATTAGACATACCATTAGACTTTTAGCATGACTAGGAATAGTTATCTGTTTAATATCCTTTATTGCCCTGAATTATTATAATTAATCATCTAAAACACTTGTTAAATATTTTGTCTAGATTTTTTTCCTTAATTCTATTTTATCTGCAGAAAAGAATATTCAGAAACTCTCAAATAACAAAAGTAGTGCTCTCAGGGAATGGAAGCAAACAAGATGGCCTTAAAATACATGAATTCAGTTCAAATCACACACACACACACACACACACACACACACACACACACCCCTATATAGATTTATATATATATATATATTCATATATATCAAATTCATATATATAACAAAAAATTTTCAGTTTAATAAATCTATATCCCCAAAATATGTGATTAAAGTCAGAATATTTGACTAAAGTCCAAATATTCCATGAAAAAGTAAAATTTAATGTTTATTACCCTTTGAAATATGAAACTATATATACAACTTATAACTAATCAGAACTTTTTTGTATATGAACTTATTAGTGGTATTAAGATAGCAACATAATCCTGTCAAATAGCAACTTTCTCAGTCTAGGATCAAACCTAAGCTTATTTCAATCCCTATCTTTCTCAAATTAAACTATGTAGTAAAAAAAAGACAAACCAGAAATGCACTGTAGTTTGAAAACTACACATCACTGAAGCTCTGATACTGATTGATTTTTAAAGATATTTTACTAGAAAATAACTTTAAACCTCTGAAAAATCAAGGTGTCTCAAAATATAACTACTGCAGCAAAGTCCAGTTTTAACATTGTAACCAATTGTAGTTAATTTGGTTTAAAAATCTGTACTCTGAATAGATAATGTTCTCCCTTAATACTTCTATATTATATTCATGACAGCTTGACTTTGAAATTTATTATGGCTTCTGATTCTGTGTAGTTGTTTATCTTAGGCTTTTCCTGTCTCCCATATTTTGTTATGGAATAATTTGGAATAATATTCCAGGTAATTCTTGATGTGAGAATGAGCTTGATGGAGATGAGCTTCCAATTTTGAGCCATCTTTTTTCCTTTGGAGAGATCCTTCACTAATATTCTAATGGTGGATCAGTATCTTACACTAGACTCATATTATAGATGATTTTTTTGTGGTTGTGCTCACTTTTCTATTAGTTCATTGTCATACCCCTTAGATGATGGTTCTCAACCTGAGTTGCACATCACCATCAATTCTGGAAATGTCTAAAACTACAGGTTCACAGTACAACCCAATTCAGATCTACTGAATTAGAATCTTTAGGAAGAAAAACTTATAACCCTTTTCCTACCCTCCTTGCCTCTCTCCCTTCCTCCCTCCAACTTTCTCCTTCCTCCCCTCCCTCTTTCTCCCTTCAACCATATTACAAGGACAAAAATCACTGATGTAAGATGGAAGAGAGAAACAAAGAAATAATGAAGTCAGTATCAAGAAATCCTTGCTTAAGAAAACAAAAGCAAATATTCAAATATCCTAGCTCTGAGTTTCTTTTTTAAGTGAAAAATATGATGGTTTATCCAGCCCGTTTAAAATCACACCAAACTATTAAAAAACAGATGTAAGACCAGGAAGACAGCCCCCATTTTATGCCTTTTAAAATACGAACACTTCTTTCAAAAGTCAGTGGTCCCTACTATCATTTTCCTGTAGTATTTTTTGAAATTTCTGGAGATGCTTCAGCTGTAGGCCTAATCTGATGGTTGGTTTATTTGCCTACCTATGTTTCTATAATATTAATTCCTTAAAGGAAATTTAATAGTACTGAGCTTGTCCTCAATTTTGCCCAATGTGCCCTGCCTATTCATTGCTTCCACTGCCTAAAACACCCTTTCCCACCTTATTCATCTCTTGAATTCCTATTTATCCTTCTAAATGAAGCTTGTACATTCAGTAAATAATTACTGAATGCCTCTTTAATGCAAGAATTGTGATTGCACAGAAAATATGAATTGAATCAGTCTTTGTCCCTTCACCAAGGATATTACTGTCTGGCTGTTGAGAGTGATAAGTAAATAAACAGTTACAGCAATGTGTGATAAGGATGATGCCTGAGAACACTTTGGTAACGCAGCAAAGCAACATATAAATTGAATTAGAAGGCCAAACGAAGGTGAAGCTAATAGTAGCACATGTCTGTACAATGTCCTTCAGCCTCTCCTCTTAATTTTTTTTTTTTTGCGGTACGCGGGCCTCTCACTGTTGTGGCCTCTCCAGTTGCAGAGCACAGGCTCCGGACGCGCAGGCTCAGCCGCCATGGCTCACGGGCCCAGCCTCTCCGCGGCATGTGGGATCTTCCCGGACCAGGGCACGAACCCGTGTCCCCTGCATTGGCAGGTGGACTCTCAACCATTGCACCACCAGGGAAGCCCTCCTCTTAATATTTTTATCATTTGAATGAAAACATAGAAAATATTCTTAGCAAGACTTGAGGGAAAGCAAAGCTTCAGGTGGGAAATCTCATATGCTAGAGAGTTGAACCAAGATCCAAGCTAATGTCAACTGTCTAGGTTAGGGTCCAAAATCAATGTTACCACATTTAATAAGAGAAAAATATAGTATGGGATGGAAGACACCTATACAGAAAATATTTTTTAACAAAAAATGTACAGATTTAAGTAAATAATTTTTAAGTCCTCACTGTCATATGGCTGCCTAAAATTTTGCCATTTATTTAAAGTTCAAAAAATATTGAAAATTAAATAATATATACATTAAAACTTTAAGAAAAGCAAGGAATGATAAGCATAAAATTCAGATCAGTGGTTACTAAGAGAGAAGAGGCAACCGTGAGGCCATGCAAGTATAATAGTAATGGAAGCATAAGGGCACCAGCATCAGATGGATCAGTAATGTTTTGCTTCATAAATGGGATATATCTGTGTGTGTGAATTATTTCAAAATTAAATTAGAAAATAATAGAAACTTAGTAATTGTATATGTTCAGCTAGAGAAGCAGAACTACTAGGAGATAAATATATACAATTTGTTACAGGGAGTTGGGCAAATGTGGGAGCTGGTTAAGCAGTCTTAGGTGGTTGTCCCCGATTCTAATGCTGGAGCATGAAGTCCACTAGGAAGGGAGGCAGGAAGGGAAGATGGACGTAAAGTGGAGGAGATAAAGGGAAAGCGGGAGCCCATAAGCACGAATGGAACCACAAGAGGGCAGACTGAAAGTCACGTCAGTTTTTGTTGCCTGGGACCTTGGTGACAAGGGTGTCCTGCCAAATTTCCCGGGTCCTTTGTCACAGAGCTAACACACACACCTGACCCAGGTGTAAATGAAGCTGACCTCCGATTCAGGGCAAGCTAGAGCAGTTGCAGGCCCACCCAGCTGCTACTTCACCTCAAGGAGGTGAGTCAGCAGAACAAAAACATTTGTGAGCTACAAAAGAACTGTTGCTTCCCCTTTCGCCTCCAGTCTCCCAGGTATCTCCCTTGTGGTTCACCCTAGCACACAAGAAAGAGAATTACGGAAAATGTAGTTCTGCATAGCCAAATTGACACATTACAAAACCTCAACAATAATGACGTGTTGTTGACATACCAGCTGCTTTAAAATACTGCATACCATCTGTTTTCTCATAGTTAATAATTTAACTGTTTGGGTAGACAGTATCTACATTCAATTCTGGGTATTGCATTTTAAGAGGGTCTTGGTAGAAATGAAATGTGATCTGAGGATGCACTCAATACTTGTATAAGGAAGGTTCTGGTGAATCTTGAAATTTTTAAAGAGCCTCTCATGTAGAAGAGGTAATAAGTTTAATTGGTTTGCTGCTGAGGTTAAGCAGTTAAAATGTCACTGGAAGGTAGAGTTTTTGAGATTTTTGGTTCAATTTAAAGTCAAAACCCCATCTGGACTGCAAGCTCTACAAAGGCAGGGAATATTATGTGCGTGTGTGTGTGCACATATGCTTCTAATTTCCCATGCTCAGTACATATTGACACGTGTGTAAAGTGATTTAAAAAAAGTGAAATGGACTATAAATGTATTCCATACTTCCATTGTATCACAGTATAGTAAGCACACCATCTCTTCATAAGCCTATGTTATTACAAGGTTGTAAAAATCAGATAACAGGAAACTTTAAAAACATAAGCAGCCTCCATAAAAGATTCATAAAAATCTCAAATCTTAGAGAAATTATAGTTTAATAGAATCATAAAAATAGTACAATGATGAAAAATATTTTATAATTTCTTGGGCAGCTTGAAATTGTCTATTGAATTATAAAACTAGGTGGAAGAGAAGTAAAGGTTTCCATTTTCCCTGGTAGTAATGTCTATTTGTTCCCTATGAGATAATAGACCAAAACATGACTTCATTTTTTATTTACTTTCAGTGGCTTAGAAGTCACCATTCATTTGAATGTGACTAATTCTACTTTACAGATAAAAATACTGAGAATACAAAATAGTGGTCACTTAGGAATGTTTATGGATTTGCATATAGGTACCTTGCATGTATATATAAAATGTGTGTGTGTGTGTGTGTGTGTATATATATAATGCCAGTGTTTGTATCATATATATATATATATATATATAAAATGCCAGTGTTTGTATCACAGTGAACTATTGATGCAGTGAGAGTACCAGTTTATTCTCTTAAAACTCAAGGAATTTGAAATGTTTGTCTTTTTTTTTATGAATTGGTTCCTTCCCTTTTTTCCTACCCTTGATTTCCTCTTATTAATTTTTGTAAGTCAGATATCATCTACTGACTTTGAAATTGTACTACAGAAAAGAACATCTCCACGGTGTCTTCTGTGCTCTCTGGCTTCTCACAGGCATACAGACCATCTTGCTCTTGGCTCATAATCTAAGGCCCCTTCTGCCCAGTACCTCAAATATAAATATTTTTATTAAAAGACATGAGAAAATTTTCTGTTCAAAGTACTTCCTCAACAGTAACAGTGTTTCAAAATATATTGGAAATATTCTATAATTTATAAACATAGCAATGTGAATTTACTTACATATAAAAATGAAATTCTTTTTCTAGAGATTTCCATATCCCTCTTTCAAACTGCTCTATTTTTCTTACTTTTTAAAAACTCAGTTGCAGGAAATTGAGTTAATTTTACTCTGAAAAGTATTATCAGCACAGAAAAGGCCTTCTCTTGGTCTGTATTCACTTTTTCCTATTAGCTCTGGGTCCTGCCTTTATCACCTTTCCCACCTCACCACCTAAGCACTTTGCTGGATATGTGGTCTTAAATTACCCTTGAAGGGCAGCAGAATATGCCACTCCAAAATGCGCCACTTTGCATAAGGATTATTTTGAGCTAAAGGTAACTGAGAAGAAGCAAATATAAGAATAGCTCTCTACTTTCCCTTTATTTGCCTAAAAGTGGGACATAAACTTATAAACGCATCTCCCCCTCCCTCTGTACCAGGAAGAAAAGCAGTTACTCACAGGAGACAGCTCTAAACCCTTATCAGCCGAAGACAGAACCAGAAGAATCTACTTAGCAAACCTTGCCATAAGAGGCATTATCTACCATTATTTGTCCCAAAATATTTGCCTTCCCACAATTCGTGCCCCTAGAAGCTCAAAGTCCTTTGCTTTTTTCTTGTCACTTCTCTAAAAATGTATTGTTCTTTTGTTAAGATGCTGTATAAACCCAAGTTCTAACCACCTGCTCCCAAGATACTCATCACTGGGTGCTCCCATATGTATGCACAATGCATACATTAATAAACTGCTTTTCTCTTGCTAATCTGTATTTTGTTAGTCTAATTTATAGGGCCCAGTCAATGAACCTAAGATGGGTAGAGGGAAAATAGTTTTTTCTCCCCTATACTCTGAAAATTGTATTGTATTTGGGGAATGTAGGTGTTTTGAATTTATTAACTAAATGATTGTATCCTAGTGGTCTGGCTGTTGGTTTTTTTTTAATATTTATTTATTTATTTTATTTTTGGTTGCATTGGGTCTTAGTTGCGGCACGCAGGATCTTTCGTTGCGGCGTGTGGGCTCTTCGCTTCGTTGTGGTGCTCGGGCCTCTCTCTAGTTATGGCATGTAGGCTTAGTTGCCTCGCAGCATGTGGGATCTTATTTCCCTGACCAGGGATCAAACTGGCGTGCCCTGCATTGCAAGACAGATTCTCAACCACTGGACCACCAGGGAAGTTCCCGTCTGGCTGTTTTTTACTTTTTTCTGTTAACATTATTTAAAAATCTATCCATGCTCTTCAAATACATCAGTGCTTCTCTCTGCCACACTGTTATTCCTAGTATGCCTTGATCATTTTTAAAATTTATTCTCCTGTAAGAACAGCAAGGTTGTAACATACTTCTTGCTTTCAAAACAATGTTGTAATGAACACATGTTTTCATACATGTCTCCTTATGGATCTGTGTAGAAGGTTCTCTAGGAAACTCCCAGGAGTAGGATTACGAGGGCATAAATTGTACAGTTTTAATTCCACTCTGTTTGGTCTCTGCAATGGCTACACAGGTTTACACTCCCTTTTCCATTGCTTTACCAATACTTGGTGATATCCAGCTCTCAGCATTTTGCCAAACTAATGGGTGAAGTCATATCTCGTTGTTGATTTACTTTACCCATCTTTGTTTACAGGGAAAGTTGAGCAACTCTCCACAGAATTCTTAGCTGTGTAGTTTTCTCTGGATGGAAATTGTCTATTATTCTCCTTTGCCCATTTTTTAAAAACTGGAATACTTGTCTTTTTCGTGTTGATTTTCAAGAATTTCTTGCATATTCTAGATGCCAATCCCTAGATTATTTCATACATTGCAACCCTTCTCCTAGTTTATTAACCATTTATTAACTTTGTCTCTGTTTTTTCCTCATTGAAATAGCTCTTTAATTTAATGTAATCAAATCCATATTCTCTCTATCAAACTCTCTTTCTTTCCTTTGTGGTTTGTCCTTCTTGAGTTGTTTTTATTTTTATTTTTTTAATATTTATTTATTTATTTGGCTTCACCAGGTCTTCGTTGCAGCACACAGGATCTTCATTGTGGCATGCAGGATCTTTGTTGCAGCATGAGGGATCTTTTAGTTGCAGCATGTGGGAACTTTAATTGCAGCATGCGAACTCTTAGTTGAGGCATGTGGGATCTAGTTCCCTGACCAGGGATAGAACCCAGGCCCCCTGCGTTGGGAGCGTGGAGCCTTAGCCGCTGGACCACCAGGGAAGTCCCTAGAGTTTTAATTAATATGATTTTCCACTGCCCCAAGGCAACATATATATTCTTCTGAATTTTTTCTTACTTTTTAAATTTTACTTTTCATTATAATGTTTAAACACACCTGGGGTAGCTTATTTATGGTACAAGTATGGCTCCAACTTAATTTTCTTGAATTATATCAGTTTCCTAATGCCATCTACCAAACAATCTATCATTTTTGCACTCACTTATAGTTCAACATTATCATATAGAAAATTCATGTATGTGATTTATGTGTGTATATATATTCCTGAGCTTGCCATTGTGTTCTGTGGTCTTTCTATCTGTGATGAATTCCGCACTGGTTTTATTATTATCATATCATTATTATGGCTTTGTACTATGTCTTGTATCTAGCAGGATGTGTTCCCATTCTTTGCTTTTCTTTAGATAAAAATGACTAAATTATTCATGGACCTTTATTCTTCCATGTATATTTTTGAATATAATTGCTAAGTTCCTCCAAACCTGCATGATTGAATTTTGATTGAAAATAGGATAGCATCTCCTTGAAAATATTGACCATGCATATTTTAGACCCTTATTTTGCCTGGTCCCTTAATCCCGCTGACTTTAGGTTTTAGTTTATTGGCTTTCTTTTATAACACCGATATGACAGTTTCCTAATTTTTCCTGGGCATTGGTATTGGAGAATCAGCTACCTTGACAAGTCATATGTGCTCAGGGCAGGTTTGAAATTTAGGCCCTAACTTGCAATTGACTGGTGAGTTTAGAAATGGGATGAGTACAGAGAGCTTGTGGTTTAACAGTCAAGGCTCAACCATTCTATTTTAATTTGCACCCTTCTCCACACAGCACCAGTATGGCTTAAGGACAAGGTCTCTGGTCTTTCTATACCTGGTATCATTCAGTGTCTACCAGGAGAGCTCCAGCACTGTCCTGTATCACTCTGCTGTGTTTAGTTAATACAGCTACTCTTCCATTCTGGGGTCAGCCTCCCCCTGACACTGTTAATGTTACCGTTACAGGCTCTGCTTATTAGTTCAGATTATCCAGAAAACTTAATAGTGTTGGCAGTTCACAACATTAATAAAACACATTTTTAGACTTCTAAGGCGTATATTTGAGGCCAGCCACAAAATTCGTGGCTTGCCAGATAACGCAGTAGAAGCAAGTTAGGAAACTTATCACGCTAGAAAAAAAACTACTTGCTGTCACAGTTCAGAGGATGACTGTAATAAAGTACACACACACAAAAAGAGATTGTCACCCATGAGGAAAGGTAGTGAGTATGTGTACAGTCTTGGAAGTAAAACTGACTGGATTTGAATCCAGTGATACCTTTGAGTTACTACATGACCTTGCACTACTCAATTTAACCTCAGTTTCCCCCATCTACCAGATACCTATCTCATAGGGTTGTTGTGAAATTAAATGAGTTAATTTCATATATATATATATTCACATTTCACATATATATCTTAAAACTGGGCCTAGTACATGGTAGGCACCTCATAAATGTTAACTGTTGTTATTATTACAGTTGTTTTCAGAGATTCCAGGAGCTTAAAAATTTTGATTGTAGAAACCCAATTATTTATCCTTTTCCCCCTGTTTTCTGCCCTCTAGTGGTAATTTTAAATATGAGTTCTTTGATTTTATATGAAATTCTTTTTCTTGA
This sequence comes from Aethalodelphis obliquidens, assembly GCF_003676395.1. Taxonomy (NCBI): domain Eukaryota; kingdom Metazoa; phylum Chordata; class Mammalia; order Artiodactyla; family Delphinidae; genus Aethalodelphis; species Aethalodelphis obliquidens. The sequence continues at coordinate 79,181,701 of NW_020837948.1, read as the reverse complement.
ATATAAACCTACTTTGTTTCCCTGATCTTATTAAACCCAAATTAGTTCAAGTGCAATCTTATATATGTATGACTACATGCAATTTGCAACCATCTTTTATGGATTTGGTAAGGAATAGTTCAGGGATTGTATTGCAAAAGAAATTTTCTCTTCAATGGTTTTTGGATTCATTTCTCTAGGAAAGCTTTGTCTGAAAGTAATACCTTTCTCTAGAAACAAGGACTCTTCCTTTGGGAATTCCCTGGCGGTTTAGTGGTTAAGACTGTGTTCTCACTGCCTGTGAGGGCCTGCATTCAATCCCCAGTCAAGGAGCTAAGATCCCACAAGCCCGCATGGTGCCGCCAAACAAAACAAAACAAACAAAACTCGTCCTTTACCTGACATTCCCCTATAAGCTCTCACCCCATTTTAAGCCCTGTAAAAGTAGCAAGGCATTTTTACATTAAAGGTATTATTTCCCTGTTTCCTGAAAAATAAGCATTTATCTACAAAGGTAACAGTGTCCCAGAGATAAAATGGTAGCATCCACAAGCTATTGGAAGCTTAATCAAATAATGATAAAATACTTACTTGAAGTTATTGGTTGCCTTGAAAAAATCTGTCAACTCCTTCCCTTCTCTTCCTTTCCTTATTAAAACCTTTACTTATACTCACTCTGAATTTAGAGATGAAGCAGATTATCCTTTCTTCCAGCTTTATTGAGATATAATTGAGATATAACTTCATATAAGTTTAAAGTGTACATGTGGCGATTTGATACACATATTTATTAAGAAATGATTGCCATAATAAGGTTAGTTAACATCTCCATCACATCACATAATTCCCATTTGTGTGTGTGTGGTGAGAACATTTAAGATCTACTCTCTTGGCAACCTTCAAGTATATAATAAAGTATTGTTGACTCTAGTCACTATGCTGTACATGAGATGCCTAGAACTTACTCATCCTGTAACTGGAAGCTTCTACCCTTTGATCAACATCTCCCCATCTCCCCCATTTCCCAGCCCCTGGCAACTACTATTCTACTCTTTAAAACAGATTATTCTTAACTGTTTTATGGTGAAGGAGATTATTGTCAATTGGTATAAACAACAACTGACCAGTTGCCTTCCTATTTCCCTTTCCGCACTATCAGAATATAAATAATAGCAAAGACCTAACTGGCACTTTTCTTTTTTCTTTTTTACAGACAATTTTTTAAGGTGGCTTTAGTTTCACAGCAAGATTTAGAGAAAGTTACAGACATTCCCCATACGCCCCTCACAGGTATAACCTCCCCGCTAACTGGCATTCTTAAGAACAGATCTTAGGTGATTTTACAACATAGCTCTTTATATAGAATTTTAAAATATCGGGCTTCCCTGGTGACGCAGTGGTTGGGAGTCCGCCTGCCGATGCAGGGGACACGGGTTCGTGCCCCGGTCCGGGAAGACCCCACATGCCACAGAGCGGCTGCAAAAAAAAAGAAAGAAAGGAAAAAAAATATCATCTTCAACCATACAGCTTTAGCAAATAGACATATCATAAAGAGGGCTATATTAAACTATAAGAAATTAATTGATTTATTTGAAAGCCCTTGTATTTTTATTTATAAACCAAAAAATGGAGTCAGAAAGGAGAATTGAAGAAGAACTATACTAGTAATAAACTATACGATTTAGCATGTGGATCAAATATTCAAAAAACAATCTTGAGCTACTTAATTTATTCATAGATTATTTTGTCCTTGATCGGGATAGGACAATAAATATAAGAGAAGGAAAGAACTTCCTGGCTTAACGAGTCTGTTCGGTTTGACTGATAACATTTATTTCAGGCTCCCTAAAACTTCCCTCTTTGAGCTTGGAGTGAAAAAACACTTACTATAAAGAAAGTTTTATTACCTGCCCTTTCTGAGTTAGTGAAATAACGAAGACATGTAGATGTCAGACATGCAAGATGTAAGATTATAATCCTTACCGTAGAGTAAGAAAGATAAGAGCAGAAAAAAATGGTAAGACTGACTACTCACTTCAGAAAAGAAATATGAGAGTCACTTTAGGAAAGGCCAGCAAGGGCTTTTCAGGAATAGACATAAACCAGATACATAAGCCACTATTTTGGGGCAACAGCACCAGTATTAGAAATCAATTTTTAGTACCAGTTCTTTTCAACTTTCTTTCAATTCCAAATTCTACATGCATAATCAGTGTAAGCTAATATAGGTGTGTTAAATTTATATTAAATATTAAGATTTATTTAATACACTTAATTTATTTTAATTCCATTGGATGGAAGAGTTAGCAAAAGCAAAATAAAATTAAAAAGAGGAGATTTTAAAAATTAGTCAAAGAAGGACAAAGGTTGTCTCCTTGACCAAACTCTAGCCAAGCTCCTCCAAGCCTTCCTCTCTACTAAAGCTAAACCTTGGCCTTTAAAGGTTTAAACAGTAGCATATTCTCTAACAGCTCAAGACCAGAGAAAACTCACAGATGCCCCCCAAATTTACTGTATTCCAGCCAACACCTGAAGAGGGAGCTCCTGTCTCTCAGCATTGATGGAGGATAGGAGCTTAATTATCTTCAGTAAGTAATAAACGCCAATTAGCAAACCCAGATGGCATTCACATGGACCAACCCTTCTACCTGCTTTTTGTAATTTTTCACTTCCTTGACTCTACTGAGCCCTCATTCACTTCCTTCCCTATTCACTCCTTCTTTTAAAACTCTGTGTAAAGCGTTCCTTTTAAAACCAGTCACTTCTATATAAATCGAAGTTGAGTTCAGTTCACATCAGACTCTTTTCACTGTGCAATAGTATATTACTGATTAAAGTCTGTCCTTACCACTTTACTGTCTGGCTTCGTTTATCTTTGACAGAGGAAGTGGAAGAAACAGAAAAAAATAAGAAGTGCCCCATACCCACAAAAAGCAGGTGCCCAATCTAGTAAAAATAATAACACTAAAGGGAAATATATGAACTCACTGATTGAAACATGTTTTATTAGTGCTTATCATAGTAATGTACTACGCTAGGTATTGGAGACAAAATAATGAACAAAAATTTCCTTCTAAAAAATGGCAGTATGGTGGACTACCCACTTAAAAATAAAGTGTAAGAACCATGAAGGGGTCAAGAATAGAATCCTTCAGAGAACTTGTCTTGGAGAGTCAGTTAAGATTTGCCCATGGAAATAACATCTAAGATGAATCCTGAAGGATAAGCAGGAGTTAGGAAGAATTGAGAAAAGAGTGCTCCAGACAGAGAGAAGAGCAAATGCCAGGAAGCAAGAAAAAGGATCTGCCAGCACAAGTGAATGAGCAGGTTCAAGGAGCTGAAAGAAATTCAACATAGCTGGAGAGTAGAGCTGTGGGGCAGGGAAGAGAGTGATGGGGAAATCCAAGATGAAGGAGGAAGACTGGAGCCAGAGTCTAAAATGTCCTCTTAGGGTACATTAGAGCTTATACCTTATCACACAGGAAGGGGAAATATGCAGGAGTTTCAAGTTATGGTTAACATGGCTTTTTTGTTGGAAAATGGATTGGAATAAACAAGATAGGAAATGGATTTATTCAAGAATTATTTAGGAAACAGAATATATAGGGATTGGGGATTACTTGGCTCTAGGGTATAGGAGACAGAAGGGAAGAAACCAAAGTTGAAATTCCCATTTGGGGCCTGGGTAGTTCAGTGACCGGTGCTTCCATGCTTGTTAAATATGGAAAGCTGATTCGTTGGAAGAATGTATTCTGTGATTAAAGATCCACTCCACCTTACCTTACAAGTGAGGAAACTGAGATCTTTATTTTAGTTGAATAAAAAAGCACCACACTAAGATCTTACTGTATACAAGGCTTTAGTCAATGAATGTACCAGAGGATAGAAGGTAATGTATAAACCAAAATACACAACATAACTATTACAACTATATACATTTCTTTTGTACAAGACACAATGAAAGGGAGGGAGGGAGGGAGTCTAGAAAAGAATAAAAGCAAACAACAAAGACAAGAGAAATTCACTCTATGAAATAAGAAAGCAGATAGAAACATCCAAGAAATTGGATAATCAAGAAGTTAAAGTATGTAAATAGGTAAGAAGTGGACAATTGGAATTTTTCCATTATTCTTCAGGAGCTACATTAAAAAAGATTTAGCAAGACAACCATTAAGAAATACCATACCTTAAAAATCTAACCACCAGACATACTCATGCAGATTTTACTTTAATTTTTTTAAAGTACTGTACTTCTTCTCTACACTTTAATTGAATCTTGCAGTCATTTACATTTTTACATATTTTACTTGTTTGATAAGTTTGAAGTAGGAAAAATCTTCATTATTTTCCACCCAGGTTAGAAATGCTGCTATGAAACCTGCAAATTTATATCAAACATAGGCAATGAGGAACTTCTAAAGTGTGTTTGCTTTCTTCCTCTCTGCCCCGGAATCACACAGTTTCAGAAACTTTTTGTTGTTGTTGTTTTTACCACAAAAGGGCATAAGTTCTCTTTTAAAAATGACAATGGAATTATTGGAAATTCTCTTAAATTATCAGTGCTAAATATGACATGTTTTATATTTAACAGTTAACGGGAGTTGTTCTGTTCTTAATGAGATTCTATATTATAAAAAAAAAAAGTTTCACTTAAGGTAACTGATTCCATTAATTTTCTTCTGATAAATATATATGTATTAAAAATATACATATATGTATTGCTTTAGGTGTATTTAGAAACCTTTATCTTTATCTTATTCTTAATATTACCTGTAAAGTTTAGGTAGTGTAGCAAAATTTTACAAATTAAGATTTCACTCAGATCTTATCTTCTAATGGAAATCTGCCTGAACAGACTGCTGAATTCTTGTGGCACACTATTTTGCCATGTATTCACCCGTAAAATTTTTTGATGTTTTACAATAGGCCGGGCACTATTTTAAACGCTGAAAATATAAGGCAAGCAAAACCAGAAAGGACCCTGACTTTATGGAGCCTGTGTTCAGTCCAATGACCTAAGGCAAAACTGCAAAATACAGTGGAAAGCACATTGGAAGCTATATAAATCAAGGGCTCGGTGCAACAGAGAGAAGTAAAATAGTAATAATGATACTATAATCTACTGTTCCCTTTAAAAAGTAAGCCTCTGCTTCAAATTTTATTACAATCAAAGTACCAGAATGCCACTAGAAAGACAACACTTGAGATCAAGATGGGAATGTATATTAAACTGTCCAAGTTAGTGGGATGGAAATCATATTTTAAGATTTCTCGTGAGTGATATTTCATTTTTTAAAAACAAGTTGAATGTATACATTATGCACATACTCCCAAAGTATCTTCAGAGAGAGTAGGCTACTACGTACTCATATCTTAATATGCCCACCGTAACTAAATGTTTATTCCTTGGGCTTTGTGAATGAGTGTCTTAAAGTATTTCTTTCTCTCAAATTTAAATTAGATAGAATACTGTTATTCATGCTTATAGCTAATTTTCTGGGTTTTTTTTTAAGTTCTTGTATGTATCCTCCCTAGAGTATAGCTTAATTGTAGGTCTTTTAACCATTTGATTTTTCTTTCCTTCTTTTTTGTTTTTTTGGTCTTGGTTTGTTGTTGTTGTTTGTTTTGTTTTGTTTTGTCTTGTTTTGTTTGCCTGGAGATTTAAGAGTAAGTAGTTTGTATTTGAAAAAGACACTGACAAGAAGCATCCTAAGGGACCTATATATATATATATATATATATATATATGAATTTGTTATTATAAGGAATTTGCTCATGCCGTCATGGAGACTGAAAAGGCGCAAGATCTGCAGGGTGAGTAAGCAAGTTAGAGACTCAGGAGAGCTAAAGCCTAGTTCCAGTCCTTAGGCCAGTGGGCTTCATACCCAGGAAGAGTTAATCTTTCAGTTCGAGTTTGAAGACAGGAAAAACTGATATCTCAGTTCAAAGCCAGGCAGAAGAAGTTTCCTCTTACTCAGCCTTTTTGTTCTATTTAGACTTTCAACTGATTGGATGAGGCCTGTCCACATTAGGGAGGGCAATCTGCTTTATTCAGTCTACTGATCCAAATATGAATCTCATCCAAACACTGTCACAAGAATATTCAAAATAATATCTCACCAAATACCCGTGGCCCAGTCAAATTGCCACATAAAATTAACTATCATAAGTGACTTTAATTAGTTTCCTTTGTTTTCTCAACCTAACAAATAATGCCATAGCATTCAGAGGAAGGAGAGAGAGTTGACACAAAAACCAAACCCATTGACAACTATTTACTGCATACCTACTGTGTGTTCACAAACTGCCTTTAGACTGTAAATCTAATCCATGTAGTAGGACATGAAGATACATGTAGCAGGAGGTCAGGATAGAATGAAGAGTTTTCCTGGGCAGTCAGGTAGGGTTAAAGGGGGAGAAGTGAGCAGATAGAATGGACAAGCAGGAATAAAGATAGGATCGATATGACATGTTAGGACAGAGAGTTTAATTTACTCAGAGCAGACTATGCCTATACATCAGTGATGGGAAATAAGGTTAGACAGGTAGGTGGTAGTCCATTTATGAGGAACCTTGAAACTTACATAGTACACTATTCTATCTGTATAGTGCTTTACAATTTTAAAACTGCTTTGAGATACTTATCGTTTTTGGTCCTTTAAACAAAACCACGTTTAACAACTTTGTGAGGTAAATATTATCATTATTCATTTTTATAGTAGAGAAGGCTTATTATTGTACGGATGTTGGAGCTACCATCTGATTCCTATGTCAGTGCTTTTTTCCCATTGGAGTGGCAGTAGAGGACAATTTATGATTCTTGAGCAAGGGATGTTACTGTAAAAACAGTATTTTAGAAGGCTTGATCTTGGTTTATGAGATCAAGAGTGACACCTGGGAAGTCAGGAGGCAGCAATAATGCCTTGTGCTTATCCAGGCATTAAGTGTTATCACAGAATAAAGGAATGAAGGAAAATTGACATGGGTGGAGTCATTTTGAAAGGAAAATATGACAAACACATATATGTGATCTATGAAAATGTACGTAGTAAGATATACAATAAAGACATAGAGATAAAGAGAAAGTAGATCCCCACTTTAAAAATTTAGAAAGATATATTTTATCTATTTCAAAGTTTAAATTTAGCTTAGTTTTAAAGCTATCCAAATGTTCACTGTCATTTTTGACTTACATTATCTTGTGGTGTCCCCCACATTTAAGGGGAAAAAACTCTCACAAGATGTTTTTCTCATAGATTTAAAATCATCTCATGGAACATTCAGCAGATCAAACAACTTGAAAAAAAGGTAATTGTTGAAAGTACTTCTACTATGTTGACAGTACTTCTTTTTTCAGTTCTCTCTTGTTCTCATGATAATGACCTCATTATAATACTGCTAAATATATCTCACAAACACCTTTGGACAATGTTCATATATATAATATGATTTTTTTTTCTCTTTTGCGGGATACACAGAAAATTGGAAAATAGGCCCTTAGCTAGAAGGGATTGAGAGAGAAGTCTATTCTGAGAATCTAAAAATGAAAACAAAATAAATCATTAAACTTCTACTTATTTTTAAGGTACATATTGAAAACAAACTTTGAATTTAATTCATTTGACCTCCTCTGTTTCGTTTCTGGTTTGATACACAAATACATTTCTCTTAGGATAAAAAATTCCCTAAGCAAATAAAATAAATGTAGTTCTTGTAGATTCAGAGCAAATCCAGTCATTTAAAAGACTCTGTCATCATCCTTAGAGTAATAATCAAAGAAAAATTGGCTTTTACAGGTAGAGTTTATACTGACCAATTCTCTGTTTTATTTGGTTTTGGACACTTTATCTATTAAAATTTAGAGAGGAAATAAAATACTTGTTCTTTATCTTACATAAAGATTCAGGGAATGGAAAAGAAAACACAAAATAAATATAACATAGTTTCTACTCTTTAAGAGTTTTTAAAAAGGTTTATAAGGTGGGTGTAAGAAGAATTTAGCTATTGTTGTTTTAGCCAAACACACTACATATGAGGAACAAGTAAGTACAAATTAACAGTTTATCTAAATTGATGGTACAAGTACTGGGGTGACTTAGAGTAGTCATGACAGATATCAGGTGGGTTTAGGAGGGAATGTGCTTAATAAAGCTTAATATAGAGCTGTCCTGCAGGAGGGAACACATCTGAAATGGCAATGGGGAAGGACAAACAAGCTGGGTGAGTGTGAGAAACAACTTGACTGTTGGGAAGTGTGGTGTCAAGGGCCCTGCATATTAATAAAGATTCTCAAACTTAGTGGAGGGGAAAATTTTTTTTTTAAGCGGCATGGAAATATATCATGAGACTTTAATAAAATCAAGATACTTCAAAATGAAACTGGCCAAAATGCCAAACCTTATGTATTTTCCACCAGAGTACAGAAATGGAGATTCTTTCTAAAAGTATGATGTTTAGATTTCTTTTTAAAAGAGAAAGCAAGAAAGAAAGGAAGGAAAAAAGGAAAGAACATTTTGTCGGGTTAAGTATTTTCTTACAAAAATTAAGTTCAAGATTAGTGGTTATTAGAGGGGAAGGGGTGTGGGGAGAGAGCAAAATGGATAAAGGGGGTCAACTGTATGGCGATGGATGGAAATTAAACTTTTGCTGGTGAGCACGCTGTAATGTATACAGAAGTCGGCATATAATTTGTGCACATGGAACTTATATAATGTTATCAGCGAATGTTGCCTCAATTTAAAAAAATCAGCAAAAACAACATGTAGTTCAGCCTCAGAGTATCTTTTTTGTTTCCTATTGGCAGAAAACATAAATAATGCAACCACAAACAAACCTTAATATAAATTTTATTTTCTTCCTCACTTCTTTGTGCATAGTTTAATCACCTATGGATCATTTATTCCACCTACAAAGTTGCAGAAAACATTTTAAATCTTTTCCCATAATATCCTATGTGTGCTTCATAGTTGATTGGCTGTATTTATGTTTATTTTCCTTTAAAAAAATCACATATCAACATGTGAAAAACATCCCCTCCTCCATTGCAAGCTATATTTAAAATTGCCCAGGTGGTGCTATCATCAGCATTCTACCTGTTCTTTATGCGTATATGAGAATCATTATTCTGTGTTTCTTACAAGTCTTATAAATTTTCCTAAAATACTGATTTCCTGCTGAGATGCTTCAAATGTTTATACACAATATTTTTGTTCTCTTTTACCCATCTGCTAATTGTGCAGATCAAACTATAATTCATATCTAAATAATGAGAAGCAATGTCTGTACATAGTCAGAACTCAGTAACTGAAGATTAAAGGAATGAATGACTGAATGAATGATGAATGAATGAATGGTAAATGCACCCGTGGTGGGAGAAGGGAGATACTGATTATATCTGTATTTGTATCTGAAAAAAGCTCAAAAGATAAAATAAATATCCTTGGTAAGATAAAACTTGTATCTCAGTCAGCATTAAACTAAAATTACAAGCCGAGAGTAGGAATGATTGTAAATTTGTATCACATGTAAGTAATACATTTTTTCTCTGCATAAAAATTTTTAAATATTGTAGATAAGGTTAAGGTCACTTTGAACATAACCCCATAGATAATACATATAATATTGATTTGTGGATATGTGGGATTTTTTTTCCCCCAAGAGAACTCTGAACAAATATTTTGTAACAGGAATGAGGGACAAAACCAAGGCAGACAATCTACATAGCAATATAGAAATAGCTAATATCTCCTAAATTCCAGTCGCTTTTTAAAATACTTGTGTGCACATTAGCACACTGAAGCCTTACAAGGACCCGAGGTAGTTACTAGATTATTCTGATCGTGCAAATGAGTAAACTGAGGCAATTAGAGGTTAAGTACTTTCTCCAAAGTCATGGAACTTGCAAGTTGTGGAGTTTGGATTTGAAGCTAATCATAGGCTCCTGCTTCTGCTCAAAACCACCACATCACATACAAAGTGTGTAGAGAAAAAGGGGGCCTATGATTGAGTGCTGATCATACAACCATCATTGACACACAGTATGCACCTGCATTGGTACAAAACAGGCTCCCATCCAAGTTAACTCACATTTCTCATGTGACTGCGGGATACTCTAGCAAATTCTAAGATTTATATTCTATTTTCTAATTGGTTGTTCTTCTCGTGTGTGGGAAATCCACATCAGTTCTCAAATGTGTTTCTTCTTGATTAGTAACTGAATCAAACTCACAAGGGAGGACTCAGATATTCCAAGGTCCTCTGGCTCCAATTCTGTGAATCAGTATTAATATACTCTTGTTCAACATAGGTGATCCAAACTAAGCATCATTTCCATTAAGCTGCACATCAGCGTGTGAGGCATTTTCTTCATTGTGCCTGCCTGGAATGTCCTTCCCTTATTAGTTAACACGTCAAATTCTGTTTATCTTTCAAATTCTTGCTAGGGTGCTATCTCCTCAGTGAAGTCTTCCTTCTCTGTGTTTCTTGTACGTGCTGTTAGTACCACACCATTATTCTGGGTTTTAATTTTTTTTACATGCCGTTCTCACAGTAGGCAGTAAGATGCTTGAGAATAATTACGGTGTTTGGGTTGCCCAGGTCTGAGCACAGCACGTTTTACGTGCATCTCAAATGCTTGTGAAATAAATTGAAATGGATTATTACATCAGCATTGTTGCGGTCTGATTTATACGATTACCTTTACAGCTCAGTTTTTAGTTAGGGTATGAATAAACTCCCATTTGTTGAGAAAAATTTGTTTTGTATCTTCCCCAAATATTCCACAAAGCTATATTCTTCTGATATGCCTTATTTTCCCTATTTTCTTGATATTCTTAGTAATATTTTACATTTGGAGGGAGCTTTTTATTTATTTATTAAACTTAGGAAGAATTCTACCAATTCAAAGCCCCCACATGTATTTGTAGTGGCAAATTTTATGTAGTGCCCATTAAAAAATATATATTATACTTTAGCAGTATAGAAAGCAGCATCTAATTCTACCAAAATGTGCTTACTAGCAATTGTTATTCCTACTGAAGGATAAATTCACTTTCCAAAGAATTTTTCCTGACTATAAAATTCTGTAAAATGCAACTCCTATTTCTAGCAGGAAAGTTGACTAAGAAACCCTACCACCACTGTAAATACCTAGACACGGCAGGTGAAATATAACAAAACTTATTTTAAATGCATAACTAAGTTTTCAACAAATTGGTCGATACCAGAAATAAACTGGAAACCGAAAACCAAATGGTAAGCATGTGAGTGGAACCTGAGACTGTCCTGTGATGTGCTTTTTCTCCCAGAACTTTAGGGACTCAAGCTGTCCATCCCATGTGAGACGGGGAACAAGGGGTGTGCTCTCCAGCCTACACAGGACAGTGAATTGGAACTCAGAAATTTGAACAGAGCTGGGACCCTCACATGTCTACAAGTTTGGTGGATGATTTAATTTTTTAAATTGCCCAATGTTACGGGGAGATAATAAGAAAACTTGTCTTGTCTCTTCCTCCACTCTATGTGGAAAAAGAAAAAGAAAAAAAAAATATATATATATATATATATCTCCCCAAGTAAAGTGAAATTCTAGTCCTATGGCTATGGTGGGCTTGAGGGAAAATTAGCACGTATTGTTAATGCATCATATTGTTCCTGAGACAGTGATTACCATTAGGCCACCTGGTACAGCTAATGCAAAGCTGTTCCTTAAAGCTGTGCCACATATATAGTCTCACAAGAAAGGGAGGACAAAAGCCCCGCTAGAATAAAATGACAGTTAAAAACTAACAACACATGTGGAAATCACAGAAATAAATTGCCATGAAAGAGACTGAGCAGACACAATAGGAAGATTAGAGAGACTCAAGAATTTGAGCTACAGAAAGGTAATCGAAAAGGGAGTATAAAAACAATACATATCAGCCTAAAAAACTTTCTTAAACACACAGAGGTTTAAACATGGCTGTGTTGACAGGTGATGCAAGTAATGCACAGACCCTGAGTCTGAAGGTCTATGGGAGGGAGAGATCAGACAGTCCAGACAGGGGGAAAGGAGGATCCATTTAGGGGAAATTATTTGAAGGATAAAAATTTAGTAAAAATAGCCTAATTTTTGTGCCTATTACAAAATCATGAGGAATAAGGTTGACCAAGTAGAATGAGTCCCTTTCAGTAGGCTAAGCCAAGCTGAAGTAAACAGTGTGGTTCGTGTCCAACATCCATCCCGTCACTTCCCTGATAAGTGGCTGCATAATTGGGGAATGAAACTTAGTTTTTGGATGGGTCTGCTTTGTCCACCAGTCCCCTCCCCAAACCATGTCTGACCTGCAATGCAGTGCTTTAATTGTAGGGATTTTACCATGCCCATATCCCCTTGGCACCCTGTTGCCTCTGTAAATTCTATTCCCTTGCCTACTTCTCCTTACTTTGTTTTCTGAAATTTACAGTGTCCAACTGCATAAAAAAACAAAACAAAACACACAAATGAAGCACGTTTAAATATCCCTGCTGCCTTCAAAGCAGTACCTATATAGTAGCATAACAGCCATTTAGAATTCTGATTGGGGTAATGAGAGGGAAGGGAGTACAGTAGGAGTGATGAGTTGATAAATGTTTCATAACCAGCTTGGGGGATAAAGGCTGATTTGTAGCCTTTGATGATTTCTATGATGTAAATATTCGCACCGTGGCTGATTTCAAGCTCCAATGTAACAACCAGCTTGCAAAATTTCTGATAATTTAGCACTTGACTATTTCAAACCACTATGAGCTGGCTGCAGCACACTGCTCTCAACCTACCTTCAGAAGGCAGTATTGTACCATCTGAGATGCACTCTTCCAAGGAAGTTGTCCATTGCATTTTTCTAACTGGTTGTATCAACCTATGGATAGTAAATATTCCTCTCAGATTCTAGCAGTAGGGTTACTGCCATCCTAGGTGTTTGATGGCAATGTGGGCTTTGTCTTTGTCTTTATACATATTATAATGGGAAATTGGGAAACAATAAACCAGAGGCTGTTTTAAATTGGACTCCCAAGCTATAAAATATTTCTAAATTTATTATTCATTTATTCAACAAAATGTATTAAGCACTTTCTAGGCACAGTTTGTTTTAAACCAACCAACCAAACAATTCCTTCTCCCCCGCTCCCAGAAAATTGTTCTCTAACGTGGTTTTAAAATATTCCATTTCTTTCCTCTGTGTAAATTGAATACAAGGCAATATCTATGCACAATAATCGTATTTTGAATGTATAAAACTGGAAGGAAAGAAATCTACTGAAACGTTTAAAATATGACAGATCATGGGAAAACATCTGCAAGTAGAACTTTTTTCAACAAGCCACCTGAATTTTCCAGTCACAGGATCAGTCATCCACCTATGAAAGTAATTAAAATAACTGATTACAGTACTTTTATAATAGAAAAAAATCTGAAATGTCCATTAATTGGAAACTAGATAAATTGTGATAGACCCATAAAATGAAATGTTACACAGCAGAGAGGACAAATAAATCCAAGCTATACAAACCCATATGGGTGAACCTTACAAATTTAATGTTGAAAAAAATTGCCAGAAAATATATATAGTATGATGCTTTTTAAATAAAACTTTTAAACCCTTTATATATACATATTATACATATATATATAATCTGCCATGCATAGTGGTAATAAACAGCAATTTCATGAAAGAAGTAACCTCAGAAGTTGAAGGAAATGTGTTGCTATTAAAAAGAGATTCATAATCAGCTTTAACTATATTGGAATGTTTTATTTCTAAGTTGGCGATTAGCATATAGATTGTTGTTAACATTTTGTTCTTTTGGAATGTATAAAATATTCCATAGTACATTTTAGTAATTAAAAATTTAAAATCCATCAACTAAACATTTGTAGCTTCACAAATATTTTTGTGATTTAAGCATTAGTCAACAGAGTATTATCTTGTGCATAAAAATCCTCATTAGTCTTTCCTATTTTTATGTGTGGAAATTAATTTCTTCAATATTTAATTAATAATATGTCATTAATGGTATTAAGGATCTTCTACCCCATTCAAATCATAACTTGCAGAGTAATACATGTACAAAAAATCAGAATTAATAATTAGGAATGAGAGACCCGTGTCATCTTACCTGGAATAAGTATAACGGTGACACAAATTCAATCTCTCTTTGTTTTCATCATCCACATTTCATCCCAGGAAGATGTACTGTATTTTTCATAATCAAGATTTGTGATGTCATGTGAATGTGTATGCTGCTCCATATGTGTGCACAAGTATGTGTGCTCATGTATGTGTACGCAGAGAAAAGTGTCTGTGGTATAATTTTTAATTATGGAAATTGATCCAAGGCACAGAACACAAACTGTAATCAAACAGGAATATTTAGTTTCTCTGAACCTAACTAAAATATTGATTAAAGAGACTCAAAGAGATTGATTCTCGGACCTAGAAACCTCTGCTTTGCCAACCTCAGAATTGAAATTATATATTGGATATAAACACTGTTGAGATAACTCTGAATGAGGCTAAGGAGACTATTTCTTCCCCTTCCATTGAATTTTAAGGTCAGATCTAGACAAAAATTGTCTTGCAGTAGGATGGGCTTTGAGGTAAGCAAAAACGTAGTTAGCCGTAGATTTTCAAAATTCTATCCCCAGTGGTCTAGTGGTTAGGATTCTGTGCTCTCAAAATTCTAGACCTTCTTTGGTCACTGACCAGTTTTGTGACCTAACTTCTCTGATATTATTTTTCTATTTCATTTTTTTCTCACTTGTATAAATTATCTGGCATTCTATGTATAATTACATAATCCATACTGATTATATTTATTTGTTATATTTAGTAGAATTAGTTTTCCCTAGGCAACCCATGACTTATGTGTGCCTCAGAATTTCCCCCTGAGATACAAAAAAATTTCCTAGCACTACAAAAAATGAAAAAAGATGTTTCTCTAGTTCATTCTTGGTGGGGAGAAAAAAAGAAAACTTAGATTACTTGCAACCTAAAAAAACAAAGAAAGTACATGCAGATGTACTTTCCCCAAAATGAGGAGAAATAGGATGATTTACTAATGCCTGAACTTTTCTACTTAGCAAGGGCCATGCAGTTTTTCTTGTATAACGAAATTGGCTTTATCCAATTCTAACACAACTGTATTTTAAAGAAATAAAATATTTATGACCCTATATGGAAAAATTTATATGCCAAAGATTATAAATTAAGTAGGATTTGTTTACTTTCAAATGGATTTAGCCTAACATTTAAAATATTTAATTTATAAAAATTAAATCTTAATTCAAATTTTAAGGTGAACATTTATTGCATAAGGTGGTATTCAGCTTTATTTGAATTAAAATGTGTATTAATTGACATCTTGCCTACCTAAAAATGATGATATTATGGTGATTCTTTTTATTTTGTTTTGTTTCATTTTTAATTAAGGGTTAAGTTGCAGATGTGACCAAACCAGAACCTTGTAGATGAATGAATATTCTGAAATGTATAACTGTAGTTTAATAAAGTAGTGCAGATGGGCTCATGGTGGAAATAAAATATAGTAATACCATCAAAAGACATTAATCTGTACCTTCATAAGAAATATTGATTTTTTTAGGTTAAAAGCACAGTTAGTTGCCAAATATCGTTATTAGTTTGAAGTAGTAAACTCCCTTGCCAAAGCAGTCCAAGAGGGAAAATTTTCCTTTCTTTCCTCACCACCACCACCAAATTTCCCCCAAACTTAAAGGACAAATTATCCTACGGTTACAAATGCTCAATTGGCTTCTAGAGTCTTCTGACCTCAAGTATAGAACCCACTTCACATGCCTGCCCAGGTTCCCACGTTCACATCTGCCTGCTAGGCTTCAACAGGGTGCTCACTGGAATGTCCCCGCTGTCACCAGCAGTGCTTCATCTGCCACACCGCCAGTATTTCCGCCCTCCCAGCTGCCACCTGGCCCAGCACAGTCCTCGCACACCATCCACAAGGGGAAGTGCAGTGGCCCACGCACCCAGGCCCAACTTGATAGGACTCACAGTAGCTCTGGTTCTTCCCGTCGTGGCCAGACTCATATAAAGTATTGTGCAGTGGGACCTGGGACAAGGCTCCGCCAGCACCTGATAACACAACTCAGAAATGTGGGGTTTAACACCCATGGACAAATGTAGGCTAATTAGAGTCAGGAAAATGAAAGAGCCAGCAGATAAATTCCTCTCCTTTCCTTCTCTTTCAGACTGTTGAGTAGCAAGGATTCCATAAAACCTTCCTCAAAGACTTCTGTACTGATTATGAGAAATACGTTGTGCTTCCATCTGAAGCTGTGGCTTTTGGACAGTGAACCACCTTTCCTCCTTCTGTGACTCACCTCTTTTTCCCTCACTCTTGTTGCCCGGGCATTGACCCTCCTCATAAAGTCTTAGGACGTAGTCTCTATTTTTCAGGGAGCTTTAAGATATCAAACTTTGGGGCATATCTATTCTTAAATCTGTAAGAAATCTAAAATACTATGCTAATAATTAAAAATCTTTCTGTAAAATTCCACTTGGATATCCATAGTTTTCACCCTTTAACAACAATACCCCAAGTTTAAAAAACAAAAAGACAAAGTTCTCCTTAATACAGGAAATTAACCTAGGTCAGGAAAAGATCCTATTTTTCTTATAGCTCTGTACCATGTGATGTAAAATACTAATCAGTTTTTAAACTTCAGTCAGGACTGGTAAAGGATAATAAAATAATTTAAAAATATGTTTTACTACTAGAGTTAATCAATGAATTTGGTAAAGTAGCAGGATACAAAATTAATGCACAGAAATCTCTGGCATTCCTATACACTAATGATGAAAAATCTGAAAGTGAAATTAAGAAAACACTCCCATTTACCATTGCAACAAAAAGAATAAAATATCTAGGAATAAACCTACCTAAGGAGACAAAAGACCTGTATGCAGAAAATTATAAGACACTGATGAAAGAAATTAAAGATGATACAAACAGATGGAGAGATATACCATGTTCTTGGATTGGACGAATCAACATTGTGAAAATGACTCTACTACCCAAAGCAATCTACAGATTCAGTGCAATCCCTGTGAAACTACCACTGGCATTTTTCACAGAACTAGAACAAAAAATTTCACAATTTGTATGGAAACACAAAAGACCCCGAATAGGGCTTCCCTGGTTGCGCAGTGGTTGAGAGTCCGCCTGCTGAGGCAGGGGACGTGGGTTCGTGCCCCGGTCCGGGAAGATCCCACATGCCACAGAGCGGCTAGGCCAGTGAGCCATGGCTGCTGAGCCTGTGCATCTGGAGCCTGTGCTGCGCAACAGGAGAGGCCACAACAGTGAGAGGCCCGCGTACAGCGAAAAAAAAAAACAAAGAAAAAAAAAAAGAACCTGAATAGGCAAAGCAATCTTGAGAAAGAAAAACGGAGCTGGAGGAATCAGGCTCCCAGACTTCAGACTATACTACAAAGCTACAGTAATGAAGACAGTATGGTACTGGCACAAAAACAGAAAGATAGATCAATGGAACAGGATAGAAAACCCAGAGATAAACCCATGCACATATGGTCACCTTATCTTTCATAAAGGAGGCAAGAATATACAGTGGAGAAAAGACAGGCTCTTCAATAAGTGGTGCTGGGAAAACTGGACAGGTACATGTAAAAGAATGAAATTAGAACACTCCCTAACACCATACATTAAAATAAACCCAAAATGGATTAAAGACCTAAATGTAAGGCCAGACACTGTCAAATTCTTAGAGGAAAACATAGGCAGAACACTCTATGACATAAATCACAGCAAGATCCTTTTTGACCCACCTCCTAGAGAAATGGAAATAAAAACAAAAATAAACAAATGGGACCTAATGAAACTTAAAAGCTTTTGCACAGCAAAGGAAACCATAAACAAGATGAAAAGACAACCCTAGAATGGGAGAAAATATTTACAAATGAAGCAACTGACAAAGGATTAATCTCCAAAATTTACAAGCAGCTCATGTAGCTCAATATCGAAAAAACAAACAACCCAATCCAAAAATGGGCAGAAGACCTAAATAGACATTTCTCCAAAGAAGATATGCAGATTGCCAGCAAACACACGAAAGGATGCTCAACATCATTAATCATTAGAGAAATGCAAATCAAAACTACAATGAGATATCATCTCACACTAGTCAGAATAGCCATCATCAAAAAATCTACAAACAATAAATGCTGGAGAGGGTGTGGAGAAAAGGGAACCCTCTTGCACTATTGGTGGGAATGTAAATTGATACAGCCACTATGGAGAACAGTATGGAGGTTCCTTAAAAAACTACAAATAGAACTACCATACAACCGAGCAATCCCACTACTGTGCATATACCCTGAGAAAACCATAATTCAAAAAGAGTCATGTACCACAATGTTCATTGCAGCTCTCTTTACAGTAGCCAGGACATGGAAGCAACCTAAGTGTCCATCAACAGATGAATGGATAAAGAAGACGTAGCACATATATACAAAGGAATATTACTCAGCCATAAAAAGAAATGAAATTGAGTTATTTGTAGTGAGGTGGATGGACCTAGAGTCTGTCATACAGAGTGCAGTAAGTCAGAAAGGGAAAAACAAATACCGTATGCTAACACATATATATGGAATCTAAGGAAAAAAAAATGGTCATGAAGTACCTAGGGGTAAGGCAGGAATAAAGACACAGACCTACTAGAGAATGGACTTGAGGATACGGGGAGGGGGAAGGGTAAGCTGTGACAAAGTGAGAGAGTGGCATGGACATATATACACTACCAAACGTAAAATAGATAGCTAGTGGGAAGCAGCCGCATAGCACAGGGAGATCAGCTCGGTGCTCTGTGACCACCTAGAGGGGTGGGATAGGGAGGGTGGGAGGGAAGGAGACGCAAGAGGGAAGAGCTATGGGGACATATGTATATGTATAACTGATTCACTTTGTTATAAAGCAGAAACTAACACACCACTGTAAAGCAATTATACTCCAATAAAGATGTTAAAAATATATATATTTCTAACACCCTAAAAAAATAATAAATAATAAAAAAGTATGTTTTAAAGAAATACAGGAAACATATGATTAGTTTACTGTAGAAAATAGATCTGATGAACAATAACAATGAACGTTAACAAAAATTAATTAGCTTTTTATCTTTCTCATGAACTTTATTGAGGTATAATGTATATACAATAAAATGTACCCATTTAAATTATACAGTTCAATGAGTTCTGACAAATATCTATACCCATATTACCATCATCACAATCAAGGTTTAGGATATTTTCATCACCCCAAATAGTTCTCTCCTGACCTTTTTCGGCAACACTTTCCCACTCTTAACCCCAGGCAACCACTGGTCTCATCGGCTTTCACTTTCTGTCACCATAGAGTAATTTTGTTCATTCTAGAATTTTGTATGAATAGAATTATCACACACACATTTGTGTTTATATGTATGTCTAGGTTCTTTCTCTCAGCATAATGTTTTGAGGTTCATCCGTATAGATGTGTTTACTGGTAGTTTGTTTCTTTTTGTTGCAGGGAATATGCCATTATATTGATACACCACATGTGAATGGACCTTTTCATTGTTTCTAATTTTTGCCTACTACCAATCCAGCTGCTATGAGCATCTGTGTGCAAATTTTTCTGTAGATATGTATTTTCATTTATTTTGGGTAAATAATTTAGTAGTGGAATTTCTGTATCATAGGGTAAGTGTATGTTCAACTTTAGAAGAAACTACCTAATTATTTTCTAAAGCAGTGCGACCCACAAGCAATGTGCAAGAGTTCCAGTTGTCCTGCATCTTTCCCAACACTCGACATTATTAATCTTTATAATTGTAGCCATTTTATTAGGGAGTGTTAGCTCCTGGTAGTTTTAATTTGCGTTTCTCTGCTGAGCAATGATGCTGAGCATCTTCTCCTGTGCTTATTACCATGTCCTATCTTCTTGGAAAGTGTCTTTTCATCTTTTGTTCATTTTTATTGATGTTTGTCTTCTTATTCACTTTTAAACAATGAGAAGCCTTCAGAATCCACTGAGGGGTCTTGTGGTTTACAAATATGCCAGAACATTTTAATTAAATTCATGAAATAAGAACAATTAATTACCTCATTTTCTGCTTTTAGCCTCATTCCTCAGGAAGCTCCAGCTATTCTTGCCTTCTGTCTGTTCTTAGAACAAGCCCAGTTTTAACCAGCACCTCACATTGCTCTTGCAATTAGCTCTGCTTGAAATTCTGCTTCCTTGTCCCCTCATGTGATTGGACCCTTCTCATCTCTCACGTCTCAGCCCAAAAGTCATATCCTCAGAGAAACCTTCCATGACCACCCAATCTAAAATAAAGCCTTTTATGCCAGTTCCTATCACAGCACCCTGTTTCATCACTTCTCATAATCTACAGTTATATATTTTTAATTTATTTGCTAAGTTGTTTATTGTCCCCACACACACACAACCCGTGCTCCATAAGAGTAGACACCATGCCCAACCTGTTTTCCAGGGACCCTTCCAGCACGTTACACAGTGCAAAGCCCACTTTGGGAGTGGAATAAATATTTACTGCTGAGTGAATTAATACCTCAGTTCTCCATGGGTCATTAATTTGAAGGTCAATTTACACTTAGAGAAATGATTTACTCCCTAAAGTTCCTGTTGAAATTTTAGGCAGCTGTCAGTAACTCAAAAACGGGGATATGCTTGGACTCTCTTCCTGCTCACCTATTCATCAGGAGATTCCTAGGGTAAAAGAGGCTTTGTGAGCTTTCCTAGATGACTGTGGGCAACTACAGGAATTCCAAGGAGCCCCAGTATAGTTCTTGGCTTTTTGAGACTTCATATCAATGTTGAAACTTTTCAGAATAAGTTTCTCAAAATAAACAGGATTATCCAAAGGCTATTGAGCTATTTCTGGGCTCACCGAGAAACTAGGCAAATCACACAATGAGTAAAGTAGGCCCAGTAGAAGACAACAGAGAGTGGTGGGTATCTTGGTGAGTGCCAAGTGTTGTCATGCTAAAATGAAGGATCAGTTTTTCCCAATCTCCTGGTTATGAATGATTAAGTGAATGAAGATAGGTTCACTTGTAGGCTCTATCTCTTAGTAATTATATTAATATTGGCAAGTTACTTAATCTCTATTTTAGTTTCTTTATCGTTAAAGTGGGAATAATAAGACCAATGTTTAAGCTGCTTTCTGGATTAAGTGGAATGCTCGTAGAGTGCCTGGCATATAGTAGAAGTTTTATTTTGGTTTTTGTTTGTTTCCCAATTTAAATCACTTAAGCTTACATGTATTAGAAAGCAAACATTTTCCAAACACATACTGTATTTAGTTCTCCATTCAACTAGCTGCCTAATAAATATTCACTAATAGCAATAAAAATTTAATGGGTCTTGGAACAAATAGGTAACAATTATATAACCTAGAGACTGTAGCAGCAAATGAAATAAAAAATGTATTAAAAAAGAAAGACCTTAAATTCATATTACTAAGTGAAAGAAGTCAATGTGAAAAGGCAACATACTCTATGATTCCAACTATATGATATTCTGGAAAAGGAAAAACTATGGAGGCAATAAAAAGATCAGTGGTTGCCAAGGGTGGAGTAAGGGGAGGAGAGATGAATAAGCAGGATTATAAGGGGATTTTTAGAGCAGTAAAAATATTCTGATATAATAATAATGGGTACAGTGTATATGTCATTATACATTTTTCCAAACCCATGTAACGTATAATACCAAGAGTGAACCCAAGGGTAAACTATGAGGTTTTGGTTGATTATGGTGTGTCAATATAGGTTCATCCTTGGTTTAAAAAAAAAAAGTACCATTCTGGTGACTGATGTTAACAATGAGAGAGGTTATGCATGTGTAGGGGCAGGGAGTATATAGGAAATCTCTGTACCTCCCTCTAAATTTTGTTGTAAACCTAAAACTGTTCTAAAAAAATTGTCCAAAGAAAGAAAATAATTCAAAGAAAAAAATACTTTTCATAATCAATTTAATAGAGCAGAGACTCAGACAAACTTAAAAAATATTTTTTTCAAGATATTCTTATTAAACATTCTCTAAAGAATAAGAAATATAATTTATGCTTGACTTTAAAAAAAGGTTGTAGTGCATTTGTTTGGCAATATTATAGAATTAGATATTGTATTTTCCAGACAGTCAAATCTTACTCTGTGATGTTTCCTTTTAAAATAACTTTGTCTAAATATTATATAATATCGCTTACGTGTGGAATCTAAAAAAAAAACAGTACAAATCAACTTATTTACAAAATACAAACAGACTCACAGACACAGAAAACAAAATTATGGTTACCAAAAGGGGAAAGGGGAGGAGAAGAGAGAAATTAGGAGTATGGGATTAACAGATACACACCATATATAAAATAGATCAACAACAAGGATTTACTGTACAGCACAGAGAACTATATTCAATATCTGATAATAACCTATAATGGAAAATAATCTAAAATTGTATACCTGAAACTAACACAATATTGTAAATCAACTATAGTTAAATTAAAAAATAAGTATATAAAAATAACTATAAGTTTATAAATGTGATGCAGGTATTATTATATAGCAACTGGGCATCAGAGATTAATCAAACTGTACCAAGTTAAACAAATAAGAAGTTCCTATTCAATCCTAGGTCTTTCAGGATAGAGAAGAAGAGAAATTTGACTAAATAAAATAACTTCAAAAATCACGTCTGAAATCAATGGGTATATAAGTAAAGTCAGCACCTGTATACAGATGAGTCTCATATCCGCCTGACCATATACTCCATCTTCATGCTGACCGTACATATTTGTATATCCTGTTGTCACCTTAAACTCAGTAAGCCTAGAGGAAATGTCTTTATCTCTGCAAAAATAGTTTCACTTTCTCAATTAAAATCCATTTTATTTCCTCAATCATTAAGCCTTCAAAGTATACACTTGTCTTCCAGTCTTTGATTTTGAACCTCATGTCTAACCAGTTAGCAAGTTCTAAAAATTTTTCTAGTGAGATAAGGAAAAAGATCGTTGGTTATTTCTTACTTCCCTTCTTAAGCCTCAAACCAGAAAGGGGAAAGGAAATTCTAAATGCAACAAGCAGAGTTCGATCATTTGCTTACCATGGGAAGAAGGAGCCTCTGAATTTAAAAATAACCCTTACCTAGAGTCCAGTGATCAAAATCTATACTTGTCTCAGCTACTAACTAGCCTTGTGACATCAGATAAGACACTTCCCCTCTCTGCTTCAGTTACCTGATCTTCAGAATGGTGGGGAAGTGGGTGGTATTCTAAAATAGATTCTAAAATTCTGTGTGATCCTCCCTCTTGTCATATTTGTCCTTTTTTCTCTATCTCCACTGTAGCCAGTCCAAATATAGGCACTTATCACTTTATTTGTAGATTTTACATTACTTCAAAAATCACTGCAGCTCTTTGCCCTAAAACCCATCGTTGACCTTATGGACAGATTTAACTTTCTAAAACACCATTCTCTTTGTCAATTCCTTACCTAAAACAGCTAGCAGTGTTAATTAAAATCATATTCTAGATCTTTCTAAATCACCTGTCACTGAAATTTGTCATACAAACCACTTACATAATCAAACTTTCTGCCCCAGTCAACTAGATCACTCATTTATGTGAAAACATGAACTGAGTTTTCTCATTTCTTCTTTTTTGCTCCTTTCGTGTATACAAGTCTTCTCTACCTGGAGTGTCCTCTTCATTCCTTACTACCCACTGAAAACTTGCTCTGCTCGTATTTCACATCCTCCAAAAAGTCTGTTCTGATTACCCCAAACCAAAATGAGTTGTCTTGCATCTGAACTCTCTAATCAAATGAAAAGACTTGAGTGTTAATAGGTTGGATGGGAGAGGGGGCTCTCAGGCCCTTGGGGATGCAGAGACTTCCCAAGTTGGATGCCTGGTGGTGAGGGACCCCCATCACTGTTCTCCTCCAGCCATCCTGCTGAAGTATTTAAAAAAAAAAAAAAAAAATGACTAGATACTTCAGCACAGGCTGTTGGTGCCCTGCCCATAATCCATCTGTACTGTGCATGCCAACTACTGCTTACTAGGAGCACTTGGAATTCTCTGGTTGCAGACTCTTTGGCTCTGTGCAGAGCAGGCCACAAGTTCCAGGGAAATAACACCCCCAAGAGAAACCCTCAACAAAGGAAAAGTGAGAGTTTGTGGATAAATAGCCTAGTTTCTTCGCTCCTCAGGCACGATAATTCTGAGCGGTGTTCTACACAGCCTTCCAGAGTCTCCAATGGGATTGAGCCCCAGTTGCCCTCAGCAGTAACCCACACAAAAACTTTCTTCCCAGTACTGCTTCTCCACTTCTCAGTCAGTGCTTTGGGAGGTCAAGTCCTGTATAAATTACTCGCACCCAAATGCTTGTCTTGGGGATCTGCTTCTGAGAGGAATTTTAGGTCTTCTATATATTTTGGGGTTTTTTAAATCTTTTTTTTTTGGCCTTGTTTTGACTTACATAATTCAATCTTTTGAGAAAATTGCAGTTTCATTTATGGTTTCAAAGGTGTTGATTTTATTTTTTATCAAATGGATACTTTATTAGAGTTATAACACTTATAAAATAAATTTCTTTTCATCGTGGAGTTACCAGATTTTAAAACCAACCAACACTTTCTCATTTTTACAGCTAAGATATATAAAGAAATTCTCAAATGCCATAATTTTTGTTCAAGTGCTTTGTCAGCTCACAAATCTAGATCGTGATTAATTTACAATTCTAAGTATTCACAGTTAGATGAGTTTTAGGCTTGGTTCTTAATGATCTAGAAGCAATCCATTTACAAAAGCAGTTTCATGAAATCATTTAATTTAATGCCACCAAGCATGGACCTGTTATACCTTGGAAACAAAAATATAAGCTCACGACTAAATCTAGTAGACTAACTTTTAACAATTCCAGCCGGAATGGACAATATATCCTTATGGCACATATATGACTTTGTAATATACAATTCATAATTCAGGGTTAAGAGTGTAGCATGGAGCTAGAAAAACCAGGGAAGTTGGATATTATAGAAAAGCTATGACATCAGTATAAAGTCACAAGACTGATTTCCTCTTGCCACATAGTAAATATACCTTTTATCTCTGTAATTACATCACAAACCAAACCTTAATAAGATTCTTCTTTCTAGGGGATTATCACATAAACAGTATTTGATCATTGAGCATTGATTATGCTACTCATTCAGTATTGTTCTATGTTCCATGAAATCTAACAGCCCAGCTTATACCTGGCACTTGTAGTGGATGATTCAGCCAAAAAGCAAAGGGTTGAAAGTATAAAATAATCAAAAGCCCTCTTTTCCCAGAGGTAACCCTCTCGAGGCAAGAGAGAAGTATCTTGTTTGGATGGGTGGTGTGAGCTGGGGGCCTAACTCGATCTTGTTCTCCCATTCAAGCCATTTTGGCATCTTGCTACGGCCAGGGTCTCTGAGGTGGGTTAAAATACGTCTCTGTACTATTCATATTCAATAGATGTCAGGACTGTTCTCTAAACATGTGAGGATCTACAACTTTAAGTTATATTTCATATTCTATTCAAATTTAACTCAGAGTCATGTAAAAGAATTAGAAGTAAAAAGTTCACCCTTTGGAGAAGTCTGTTGGGTAAAGCCTCACATATCCACACATAAATATTTGTATATTCATGCACAGGGCAAACAGCTGCATTTGAAGCATAAATAAACCCAAAGTAAGACATCAGGAGCTAGATACCAGTTCCAGGAGTGGTTAGTGGTCTCTGGGGCTCTCCTTTTAAGGATGCCAGATGAGCAGTTTGCTTAGTTGTTAGGAAGCACT
This sequence comes from Aethalodelphis obliquidens, assembly GCF_003676395.1. Classification (NCBI taxonomy): domain Eukaryota; kingdom Metazoa; phylum Chordata; class Mammalia; order Artiodactyla; family Delphinidae; genus Aethalodelphis; species Aethalodelphis obliquidens. The sequence continues at coordinate 79,155,834 of NW_020837948.1, read as the reverse complement.
TAGGTGGATTAAGCAACTAGGGTTCACTTCATAAATTACTTTTTCCTGTACCCAAGACTCTGCTTGAATTAGCTTGAGAAACTATAGCCCCCTCAAGGGTAAGTATTTGACCATTAACCCAAAGGCAATGTGATTACTGCATGAGACTAAATACTACGTGGCTTGTCTAATTTGCTTTATACCTTTCAGGATCAGTTCAATAAAATACAGAACCCATAACCAAAGTTTTACACCAGAGGTCAGCAAACGATAGCCTGCAGCCCACAGGCCAAATCCAGCCTGCTGCCGGTTTTTGTAAATAAAAATTTATTGGAACACAGCTACACTCACTTGTTTACTTATTGTCTATGGCTGCTTTCACGTAATAACAGCAGAGGTGAGTAATTGTGACAGAGACTGAATGGCCCACAAAGCCTAAAATATTTACTATCTGGACCTTTAAAGAGCGTCGATCTCTGTTTTACACTAAAACACAGAGTTCAGTGGGAAGCTTATTTGAAATGTGTTTTTCTTCAGGAGTTTTAGTTACCTATTAAAATTAAGGTTCAGGTGACTCAGTAACTAAACACAAGAGATACCCCTTTTTTCATGAATGATATCTATGTATTTTATGGATATAAAGGGATATTTTCTTTAAAATAAGAAAAGAAAAAGAGAAAGAGACAGATGTAAAACTAAAGGCTATTTCTCTGTTTAACATCATACTAAAATTAAAATTCCATCTGTGAAATGAACCAAAACTTATACTTAGATTCTCTGCATATACTAAACAAATTACTTTGGGGATGTTGTTATATCTGGACAAAATGGTATCCAAATTGATCAGACATAAAAAGTACACAAATGAAACGAACACACAAGCAGTCAGTTTGTAAGGGGTGTTACGGTCGCCATCGTTGTAAAGCCAGACCCAAACTGCAACTGTAACAAGCTGTCGTCACAAAGGCAAAAATTTGTTAAGCAGTGGTGAGACCCCTAATGTGGTACATATTCAAAACTTCACGATGAGATGTCTATTCGCACAGTGATCTCACAGCCAAGCAAAGTGCAGCTATCAGGACTTGAGGATGTAGCAAATCATTTCTGTGACAATGGAAAGTGACCTTAGAGTGTGGCTGACACATTTATGTTATACTGGTTATCGTTCAAGAGCGGCTGCACAGCCTTGCTTCTATTGCGACGTAGATCGTGCAGTGATGCGGCGGGTGCTTCCAACAAAAAGGCTCCAAAGTAGAAGACGAACACTGTAAAATGGTAAGCAAAACCCAGGAAGTTCCAGCTGGCATTAATCTGAGTCACCACGCCAGAGGGGAACACACCCAGGAAGAGGAGGGAACAGATGAAAGCCGTCACAGACACGAACATGACCCATCCATGCAGTAGAGGTAGAGAAGCATTGGAGGAGGCGACCAGGATCCACACGAGTCCCCCAAACACCTGCTAGTGTTGGAGGGTCTCCTGCAGAGGGGGCGGGGGTGGCAGTGTCTCACCACGGGGACAAGGACACTGGCAGCAGAAGTTCTGGGAAGTACTCCTTGGCGTGAGCCCTCCCAGAGTCCGCCATTAGCTCCACCAAAGAGCCCGGGTAGGCTCCAGTGCTGGGTCACCTCAGGCCAAACAACCAACCTCAAATGTGTTGATATTTATGCATTATGTTCTCTAGCTTTATTTGCCAGGCTTGTAAGAATGTTTATTTGTTTTTCAATAAACTATCTCTTAGTTCTGTTGATCATCATTTCTGATATTTGGTTATTATTGCTTCTGTTAGTCTTGTCATTTTCTATATTATTAGTGTCTATTTTACTTTTGGTATTTCTTGGTTTACTACATTTCTAACTGTTTGAGACAATTGCTAAGTTTATTTATTCTCGGTTGGTCTTATCTTTTAATTATGAATATAAAATTATACATTTCTATTCAAAGATTAATTTAGGACCACCAGTTGAAACATAAAGTGCCTTTTCTGTTTATTAATTTTAAATATTTAAAAATCTCCATTGTTATTTATTTAGCAGTGTGTTATTTAGCAATATGTTATTTCATTTCCAAAATTATTGTGTTTTATTAGATGTCTTTGGTTGCTGGTTTCTAATTTTATTTATTTTGACTAGAGAGTTATGGACTGTTTAATGTTATTCTTTTGAATCTCTTAAAACTTTTGATCAGACTAATGATTCATTTTTATAAAGGTTGAAAATATGTGCTTAAAAATATACATTCTTTATTGGGTGAGTAGATCTCTAAAATATCTATGGACTAAAAAGTATTAACCAAGTTTGGATATTTGAAGACTTGCTTTTTGTGTGCTTAATCTATCAGTTTCTTAATTAGTTGCTTAAAATATCCTACCATACTTGTAGATTTGAGATTTTTCCTCTGTAATTATATCAGTCTTGCTTTATATATTGCAAAGTTCTGGTTCAGTGCACACAAGTTTCAATTGTCATATTTTGGTTGATTTTTCATTTTATCATTATGAAATTTCCCTTTGTCACTTTGAATGCAGTCCATCTTCTGGCTTCACAGATGGTTCCAACTTCTGATTCCTCACTGTACATGGGGCTTGCAGACTTGGCTTCTCTCTCTCTACAGGTGCTGAGGCCTTAGCCGCTGTGGATTTTTTAGGTGACAGTCACTGCACAGGTCTAATGGCTTCAAATATGGCTTATTGCTATATGTCTCTTTTCTGTTTCTGGCAGCTAGACATCTAGACACTTTACTTTCTTGTTCTGATATTAAAAATTCTATATCTATACCATTTTCTACATATCTATTAATTTTTCTGTTTTGTGTGTGTGTGTATATATATATATATATATACACATACACATTTTATACATACACACATATATGTTACATAGCAGGAAGAGATGCATATATGTATGTGTAATGTATACGGAGAGAATGCACACAAGAATTGGTGTATTAACGTGCGTTCCTTCTGCCATCTTGACCTTGAAGTCTATCTAATCTTTTCTTAATAGAAAATGTGATTAATTGGCATTTCCATTCAACTTCTTGAACTTCAAATGCATTTCTTTCATTTGGAATTAACTTTCCTGAGCAGTTTAGTGAATACCTCATTGCTTTCCTATGAAAGCTGCCCAAAAGATTTCAATATAAGTTAAGTTGCTAATGACTACTTAGTCCTTTCACTAGAAATGCAAAGCTCCCCTTGAGTGATACTACTGATGTATTTCTATAAACACCTTGTTAAATGCTTACTGCTTTTAGAAATGGTACCTGGGCTGATGCCCAAGCTTACATTAAGAAGGGAATGATACTAATATGCCCTTTAAAAAAGCATCTTTTATAGCCTAGCAGGAAGAAAAATCACTTTACTCTCATAATTTGCTTTATGCATTGCTGTTACCATTGCTAATTACAGTATCCCAAAAAAAGCATTTATTTATTAAGTCTCTTCGGTTTAATTTCCTCAATTAGTAAAATTTATTTTCCTCTCTCAGTAAAATTTCTTTCTCCCTATTAAAATTTTTATATAATTTGATTGGATACAGAATATAGATGGATGATCAAAGTAACTAATGATAGAGAGATTGGTTAATACTTTATTTGTTTTCTTTTATCATTCTATTCAGACTTAAAAATTCCAGATCTCTTTCCTTTCTAAAAGTAAAAAAGGCTTAAGGAGTTCTAAATCTCATTTAGCCAGACACATCCACTTATGTCTTTAACAATTTAGAATGTGTTTTGACAGATTTTCTTCCTTTCTTTGCTGTCTGTATTATAATTTATGGTTTCATTGCACAGCAGTTAAATATTATAGTCATTTTCAGGAAGAGAAGAAAAGTTATCATAATCTAGCTACCTTTATACTATCATACCTGAATCATTTAGAAAATTTTAGGAATCTATCCAACTGCATTTCTCATAAAGCAATAAAACACTCCCATGTCTGTATGCTGTGCAGTGCCAAGACTTACATCTGTGTAGCTCAGAAAATTGAGATAACTAAGTAAAACAAAAGAAAAGTAATTAAATAGAGCACATTTTGCAGTACCATTGTGACCATGCAACTTGAACAAAGCCTATGAAAGCAAATTTTGTTCAACTGCAATTTCTTACATAACATTTTCCAGCATTTTACATAATATAATATGAATTAAAGATAAAGTAGATCTTTCACATATAAGCCAAAAAAAGCTGACTGATTGTCAATGACTGCTAATTATAGTTGATTGTCAATGACTGCTAATTATAAAAAAGATACAATTCGGGACTTTGCTGGTGGCGCAGTGGTTAAGAATCCACCTGCCAATGCAGGGGACACAGGTTCGAGCCCTGGTCCGGGAAGGTCCCACATGCTGCGGAGCAACTAAGCCAGTGAGCCACAACTACTGAGCCTACGTGCTCCGTGTTGCAACTACTGAAGCCCGCACGCCTAGAGCCGGTGCTCCATAACAAGAGAAGCCACCGCGATGAGAAACCAGTGCACCGCAACAAAGAGTAGCCCCCACTCACCGCAGCTAGAGAGAAAAGCCCGTGTGCAGCGATGGAGACCCAAGGCAGCCAAAAATGAAATAAATAAGTAAAATAAATTTATAAAAAAAAAGATACAAGTCATTTTCTCATCAAGATTAGAATTGTTATCCCAAATATGACTGAGGTTACGATTTTTAAAAGGGTAAAATGAAATAATTTAAGATTAATTATAGAATTATTATAATAGCATAGCTTGCTTTTACAGTATTTTGAATCAGATTTACACATATTTAAAAAGCGGTTTTATATGGGAATATAGGTATATGTATAGCTGATTCACTTTGTTATAAAGCAGAAACTAACACACCATTGTAAAGCAATTATACTCCAATAAAGATGTTTAAATAATTAATTAATTAAAAATTAAAAAGGGGTTTTGTGGTTCAATTTACTAGATAATTTCGGTTATAAATCAGAAAAATCTTTTCTTTAGCATGTGTCCCTTCTGACATTTGACCTTGAAGTCTATCTAATCTTTTCTTCAGCAAAACAAAGTTATTAGTTGGCATTACCATTAAAAATACCTGATGAACTGGCTATTAGTCTATTGGTTTTTCTGATTTTTTATATTGGCTTGATTATCTTAATATATTCTCTTGAGAAAATTGTTTCTTCATGTATGCTTTCAAATTTATTGACATGTATTTATTATGTTCTCTTATAATCTTTAAAATGTTTAATATAGCTTTAGTTTATGTCCCAGTTTTCATTTTCAGCAAAAATGGTTATTTGCAATGTACAATAAAAATAATTACTTTGGTCATATATTAGAACATATTAGTCTCTTCCAATTGTATCATTGACTCTCTTTGATCTTGAAATTTTAACAGTTTCTGACTTTTTTTATTCTAAAATATGTTTATTGAAATTATTTTCCTATGTATTGAATGCTTTAAGAGCTTCAAAGGAAAAGATATAATAAAGCAGTTTCACTTTTGATTCATCAAAAGTGTGGATTTCCTCCCAGATGAGTAAAATTTCTGATTGCATTGCTTGTTTTTATAAGTAATCATTTTCCTTTATAACAATGTATTTATAATTGCTTGAAAATATCATGGTGTTATTTTCTTCAGTGGATTTCCCAATTTCCAAATGGTTTTCTTTCGACATCTATAACTGCAATGACTCATGAAACTCCCTCCATAACAGGATATAATTGTTCAGTGGGTAAGAAGACTCAAAGTGAGATAGTGGGTCAAGGATTAAGGGGAGAAAATGAGCATATCTTTAAGCCCAGAGCTCCACAGAACAGTTCTGAAAATCTAACTGTATCCATGGTTTTTGGCTCAGTGGTAAAATGACACAAGGAAAGTGCCTACAGAATGAATAAAAAGGAGGAGAACAAAAAGAAGGAAGAAGAAGAAGGGGAAGATAGAAAGGTAATTGGTGATTCCATTTAAATTCCTTAAATTATTATTACAGAATTTCTTTCCGTTCAGGCTGTGTCTTCGAATGAATGCAATCATAGCTTTGACAAAAAGAGGTTTGTAATTTATAAGTAAAGGGGAAGACATCATGCTTCGCCTATTCCAATTATTTTCAGCATTAAGAATAGGCAGCACAGAGACTGTGGCAAATGTGGAAGCCATTATGCACTAAATAGGCTTTGCCACTGAGCTTTTACTTTGCTTTATTTTTTGATAATAGAGAAGCTGCTGGCTAGTGCCATACACACACACACACACACACACACACACACACACACACACACACATATTTGAATGCAAACGAAGAGATGCCTTTGAATTTGAAACAAAGAATAGTCCTGACATTGTGAAAGACTACTCATTTTATGCTCTTATAACTACTCTCAAGTAAGCATTTGAAACACTTTGCAATCTCAACATACTATTAAATAGTCAGGTTGATGCAGCATATTTTAAAATAGTTTGACATTTCTAACGATTTGGACTTGAACTTTAGGCTTTAACACAAATTACTTGGACGTTGAAGTGATCTATGCTCATCTTCCAATACAGTGTCTACAACAGTTGTTTAAAAATATAAATGTTATTTCACTTCCCAGTTTAAATCCTCCAAGGCCAAATTTCTTAACAAAACATTGATAGTCGGGCTTCCCTGGTGGCACAGTGGTTGAGAGTCCGCCTGCCGATGCAGGGGACACGAGTTCGTGCCCCGGTCCGGGAAGATCCCACATGCCGCGGAGCGGCTGGGCCCGTGAGCCATGGCCGCTGAGCCTGCGCGTCTGGAGCCTGTGCTCCGCAACGGGAGAGGCCACAGCAGTGAGAGGCCCGCGTACCGCAAAAAAAAAAAAAAAAAGGACCTTATCAATTTTATTCACCATTTTATCCTCACAACCTAGCACTGTACGATCGAGTAGGAGGTGCTCAAGAAATATTTCTGACTGAATGCATGAATACACGGCATGATGGTTGTAGTTTTTAAAATATATGTTGATGAAAATATATTACAATCACAAATAAATAGAACTTTCATCATTTTGTAATTTATATAGGTGAATTCAGGTATTTTCAAGAGTCCTACAGTGTTCACAGTGGACATAAGGTTAATTTTTCTGAAAATTGTGGCAACATGTTTCCTTTCTGTGTTCTTTTCTCTCCACCATATTTAGAAATTTTAAGTTACACGAGAAAATATATATGAGAATATGTGGTAGTATCTTAATTTTACTCCCCTGACAAGTAAACCCTGAAAAAGAAATTCAAGTGTAAATAGTTTAGATAGGAGATGACCTCAGGAAACACTGGTAGCAGAGTGAGAAAGTGAAACGGAATGGAGACAAATTTAATAGCATAAAAATGTGATAGCAGTGCAGTAACAAGGGTGTCTTATTAAGCAAGTTACTACTTTGGGCTTTGGGACCCATTGTAGAACATGCACCTCAGCCTTATCCCAACTGAGGGGCAAGGGAGCTGGGGTATTTAAATACTATCTCCTATCAGTTGTGGTTGAAAGATGTTCCCAAGGGATGTAAATTTACCAGGACTTCCAGCCAGCTACCATGCACCAGCATAGCAGCCTCCAACTGCCAGAGAAAACCCACAAAGAAATGTACGTGCTGTTCTTGGAAGTCTACTGGCGTGTACTACAATGCTAAGAACCTGAGGGACGTGGCAGGGCACAGAGTTTGCTTACAGTAGGCTTCATAAATATTTCTCAGTACACTATGCTATATTTTGATGATTCCAAAGACTGAGGGGTTCTATAATCTTGTTTTAATCATGATATTCCTGAATTGCGTTAAAAATTCTTGGTGGTCCATTTTTAAATATAACAATAAAGAACATGACAGGAATGGACAGGTGTAGATGATAGCAAGTGGCATTGCTAAACCTATACAGAAGCAGGTAGCCTTTAAAAATACTTGGGGAAAGGAATTAGCACAGTATTTGAAGGCTTAATCTAAAATGATTATAAAAATGCTTCCAGACGTGTGAATACAATTTGAAAAATAATTTGGCAAACAGTAGACCATTTCTTTTCTGTTCTTTTTTACCTCACATGTTGAAGTTGACCAAACTTGCTCTCCAAGTGGAAGGAAACAGAGAAAGATAAATAAGCATATGGGTCCTAAGGAGATAAAAAAGAGCTGAAATGGAAGAACATCAAAATATAGATATTGGTCATCTTGTGGTGTTTTCACATAAATCTGATAGACTTTGTAATTATTGTATTGGAGTTACTCTTAGATATTTTACATGATACCATTACCTTTCCACCCTAAAAATAAACTACCAAAAGAGACTGTGTATGAATGAATATTATACTTATATTGTATAGTGAAATAAAATATTGAATTTATCTTGTGATTTTAAATAAAATACAATATTTTATATTTATTTATTAGTCTCACAATATCTCTAGATAATAAATACTGTTACTTATCTGAAAACAAGATTTGGAAACAATGCCACACAGTAAAAAAACCTTTCTGATTATTAAAGAGAATACGATAGTATCCAAATTTACAAGGGTATATCTATAATGAAAATAATTACTGTAAACAATACTTTCAGTTTCATAGTGCTCTCATATTCATTGTTTCAACTAATCCTCAAAACATTCCATTTTAAAGGTAGGAAACTAAGTCTGACACTAAGATGTCTCATTACGATGTCTCCCATCTTCAAAAAAAAAAAACAAAAGCCATTGGATTGGACCTACCTCAGTTTCTCGCCAATAAATCCACCAATGTTGTCTCCTTCTCCATTCATCTTCTCCTCCTTTAAAGTAGAATAAAGGAACTGACCCTCTTCCTGTTGAAGACCAGTCCTTTCACTGGCACTCTGAATCAACTTGTCTTTTGCCTTCTTAGGAAACTGACACTACCAACTATCCTTCTTGCCTCAGCCATATCAGCTTTTAAATATCTTCATGTCTTTTCCATATTTAAAACCAGGCAAAACAAACACAAACAAAACAGCAAACCTTGCCCCTAAATCCCTCTCTATCTACCCTTTCACAGCCAAACTCTTCTAATAAGTTGTCCATATTCGCTTTCGTTTCCTTCACACCCATTCACTCCTCACTCCCCATTCTCTCCCTTATTAAATGATTAACCTGACAGGTTTTTTTCAACTTCATCGTACTTAATCTCCTTGTAACTTTCGTACTTGTTGACCATATCTTCCTTCCCTTGGCTTCATTAGTACTGTTCATTCCCAGTCTTCTTCTCATATTCTGCCTGCAACTACTCAATTTCTTTGTCAAGTTTATCCTCCTTTACCCACACATGAAGTACTTCAAGGCTAGTACTTTCTTTCTCCTCTATTTTATCAAAACAGAGAAGATTGTGTCTGGGGAACTTGTAACTAAAGATAGATGTTTAAGTAATTCAGACAATAGTGACTCTTCAGTTGTGAAGACATTAATTATATGAGACAGTCTGTGGACTTCCAATGTGCCTGAGTTTTGTAGACAACACATTAGAAGAAATTGAAAAACTGACTGCCATCTGTTTTGTTTTGTTTTTTTTAACTGTAAACGATTCTAGAAACATTAGTAGCTACCTTTAGAAAAAACCTTATATTTAAGAAAGCTCTAGTTCGTGGGAAGAGATATTACCTTTCTCTCTTTCTTTCTGGGACTGGCCATATTAGACACAGTCTGACATCTTACATTTCCCCAAATGGACTACTTTTACAATTAAATGCTGCTGCAGTGACACGATCCAGCTGCACTCCTCACCATGTGTAAAGGAACAATCTTAGTCTCACTTTACTTCATTGCTGACTACCCTGGAGATGCTCCTCGACAGATCAAATCCCAGTTATTCTTTATCCTTGCCCTTGAATTCCAAAATGTAAATCAAATTCATGTATATTAACTGTCTCACCTACAGCTGCTTTGCAAGCACAGCATGGCTTGCTTGTAAGTACAGATTACAGGTACAAACACAACTGAAATCAGTATCAGTTATTTTTCTGAGGATATTAAGAACACTGAACAGGTGAACTGCTGCTGTGAGTATTTTTCTATGCTAGAATGTATGCAGATATCACTGCTATCTTTCTTTTGTTTTATTCCTTACCAAGTAGGCTTGAAATGCAGGTTATTGTCGTAGGATACTGGTTCATTTTTACAAGAGTTTCACCATAATATTAGATATTTACAGAACTTGAGGAATAGTTATATATTAAGACATTTCCTCACAAGTATTGGCTGGTGCTAAACTTGACAATAAACTGATATGTTAATAAAATGCATGATCTGAAGAGTTTGCTAAACTTTAACAAAATATTTATGAAGAATAATACACAGAGATACATACATTATGCTGCTTGTTTTACATAGATATAATGGACTGGGAAAATATTTAACAAATATTAATATTTATAATATTTATAATAAGGCTAGAAGTGAAAAATTTTAGCATGCCAAACTTCTACCAAGGCTTTTATAATTCTTACTGAGAAAGGATGATGATAAGTTTTCACAAATGTAATCACTTAATGTAATCCCTGAAACTAGACATTCTTGATCTATTCTACTAAGTTTTGCTGGCAGTATTATTTCTTATTATTATGGTTATTTTGTTTGCACATTATCAGTAAAGTGTAGAATCAGCTAAAAATGTTAACTATGATTTTTTTCAAGACTGTAGATCTTAGATTTATGAGTCTCATTAATCTCAATGTCAGCAGTCCATAACATTCTAGATTTTTTGTCTAAGTTTTCTAGTTAAATGTTTATTTATATATCCTGTGCTGCTACACAGTCTTAATAATTAAAATTTTAATAATTAAAATTTTAACTGCCCTGAATAATGGTATTCTGAATAATATTAGAAATATTATTAAATATTCTAACTAAATTCCAATAAATATTCTAATAAAATTAGAAATGTAACTGCCCTGAATAATGTTATTCCACACTGAGTTACCTTAATTTGACTATGCCATCACCCAACTGCTAGTTACATAGTTTGTTTCAATTTATTTATTTGTTTGTTTTTCTGTATTTGGAAACACTAAAATGATTAATTCCCAGCAAATAATTGTTTACAAGATTTGCAAATAACTGTTTCAAAGATTTATTTGAATTTAAAGTACATTTTTTAAAACAATCAACTTTGAGATATAATTTATATATAATAAAGTGCACATTTTAATTATAAAGACCAATGAGTTTTGACAAATGTACACTTTTATATAACCACCAATACAGACATGGAAAATTTTCATCAGCTCAGAGACTTTCTTTGAGCTCCTTTGCAGCTAATCCCACCCTCCCCCCAACTTCCCATCCCAAGGCCACTTACAAGCTTTCTATCATCGTATATTAGTTTGGCCTGTTGTAGAACGAAGTATAAATTAATCATACAGTAGTTATTCTCGTGTCTGGCTTTTTTGGTTAAGTATAATATTTTTGAGATTTATCCATGTTGTCATCTGTCTTGGTAGTTTGTTCATCTTTATTGGTAGGTAGTATTCCGTTGTGTGAATTTGTTCATTCATTCATGTGTTGAAAGACATTTGGGTTGTTTCCAATTTGGGGAGATAATGAATAGAACTGCAATTAACATCTTGTACAAGTCTTTTGTGGACATAGATTTTTATTTCTCCAGGATAAATACTTATTCTGGAATTTATGGAGCGTAGGTATCTTTAATTTTATAAGAAATTACTCGACCATTTTCCAAAGTAATTGTACCATTTTACATCCCAACTGGCAACGTATGAACATTCCAGTTGCTCCACATTCTTAACAACATGTCACTTTTTCTAGTTCTTGTAGTATTACAGGACAGTGAGACCTCACAAATTTATGTCTTGGAGACCACAGGGTTTCTGAGATCAGAAGACAATAAAAATAAGAGAGTTTTAAACTGTGAGATTGCAAGGTAATGCCATGTATTTCAATTTCTGGATTTGATCACTCAGTAACATACTCATGTAAGAGAATTAACTGGAAAGAGCATTTTATTTGCATCTGAGACTTCCTCAGACTCAAAGCCCTCGCATCAGCTCAGAGGTTCAAAAACGTTTGTCAGGGCTTCTCTGGTGGCGCAGTGGTTGAGAGTCTGCCTGCCGATGCAGGGGACATGGGTTCGTGCCCTGGTCCGGGAAGATCCCACATGCCGCGGAGCGGCTGAACCCGTGAGCCATGGCCGCTGGGCCTGCACGTCCGGAGCCTGTGCTCCACAGCAGGAGAGGCCACAACAGTGAGAGGCCCGTGTACCGAAAAAAAAAAAAAAAAAATCTGCCAAAAACGTTTGGCAGGTGTCCCTTACTCAAAGCAAAGATTGTCCTTGTTCTGGAGGCTTGCTCCTCCACCTGTCTTGTCCCCAGCCTCAGTAACAGCACCAGGTAAAAGTGTTTTCTGTCTCTTGTTCAGCTGTGAAGAGTTTATCTCTCTGGACAGTTTAGTTCTAGATTTATTTGTACCAAATAGGATTTTCACAAAATGGTGGTTTTCAACAAACGCATCAGTTTTCAGTTTATTGGGTAACTTGTGTCAGTAGGAGTGAAGGTCTTTCACGTTCTTTTACATCCTAACCATAAGCAGGGCTCTTACAAAAATATATATATATATTTTTTGCTAATCTGAATGATTTCCTAAGGATATATTCCCAGAAGAACATTATTAAGTCAAGAATAATAAATGTTTTTGTAACGATTTCCAAAAAGAATGATAATATGATGAGGGTACTATTTGTCAAAAGAAATCCTATGTTCCTTTTTCCACAAAGAGTGTTACTCCACAGAGCTGAAACAGAATTCATTGAATTTTATTGCATTTATTCTGTTACAATATTTGTATATTGTTTTCAAACTTATTTGCATGATATACTCTCCCCTTACCCACTGATCGTTTATTCAACACTCATTTTTTTCCAAGAGCAATCTTACGACCTTTCCCCCACTTTTGCAAGCAAAATGAACTAAATGAGAATAATTGCTAGTGGGTATGGGGTTTCTTTTTGGAGTAATTAAAAGTTTCTAAACTTGATTGTGGTGATGTTTGTACAACTCTGAATATAATAAAAATCATTGAATTATATGTTTTAAATAGATGAATTATATGGTATGTGAATGTTATCACAATAAGTCTATTACCTAAAAAATGAACTAAGGGAAGGAAATGTGAATGTCAGTAAAGCTTCTATGTCTCCAACAACTGAATTCTCACCCAACTGAAAACCAAAATCAATTTTATGGGGCAACTTCCTAGCACATTGAAAAAAGAAAGAAAATAATCGGATCTATCAGAACATCATCACAATAAACACAGTAGAATGTACTAAATTTTTGTTTGATGCCAGGTACGGAGCTAAATATTTTAAATGAATTCTCTCATTTAATCTTTATATCAACTCTAGGAAGTTACTATTATTTATGATACTTTTTGTAGGTGAGAAAACTGCTATTTAGATCAAAAAATGTAACTGAAAGAGCTAGAGCTCAAATTCTAGGTTTGTCTGATTTAATTGTTTTAATCTATTGCTTCCCAACATTAGAGCATAAGATTCCACTGCTGTTGGCCAAAAAATCTGCACATGCAGAGAGACCCACACTCAGAGTCGCTCAAAGGCCAAAAAGTAGTATGGACACATCACAGCCTACTCTGCTGAAAACCCAGATCCAGGAATCCTAAAAGCCTAAATTGAGAAATCCTAAATTCTTCGCAGATTAACTGGAAAGCAGGGGGTGCCGAGAGATCTTACACTTAACAGGTATGCTCCTGTTCAACATCAGTTTAAAACCTCATCGATCCTGTGTCCAGCCACAATAACAATACTTTAGGTTCTATGACACTTCATAGTCAATGAAGAGATATGGTAATGGTTAAGATAACTTATGACCAGCCTTTTGAGAATTACTGAATATAAGTTTTGCAAGAAATCTTTGAAATTTTATTTTATAGGTAAGGATACAATTCCCAGAGGAGCTAAGGCAATTTTCCAAGGTAAAGCAAATTTTTGGAAAGAAAATCAGGGAACTATCTCAGGTGTTTTGAGCCAGGGTCCAAGAATTCTTTTACCACATTGTATTGGTTATTACTGATTAATAAGTATTAGTTCCCTTTTTTCTCTCCAGTCCTTTGTGAATGCCCAAACGCTGGGCCAATAATCATTTGCAATACTGCTTCCATGGTCTCTAGTATAGTCTACTCTCTGACTGCAAACTCTGGAAATAAACTTGGCATTATCGCAGACTCTGCTCCTGCCAAGTCCAGTTTCATCAGAGAGTAATAAAGAACAACAATACACATTTTTACTTTAATGTTCAAAGAACACTTCTGGATCATTGAATTTTGGACAGCATTTTATCTGTGGGATGCAAATTATTCTAATTACAACAAGTTTACCTTATAAAAAAGAACACCTGCTTTTTCAGGGCAGCATCCCCTAAACAATATTGAAACGAATAAAATTAAATTTTGCTTGCACTTAATAGTAGTTAGGAAAGGATGCAAAAGAAGCAAGGAATTATATTTGCCGGTAGGGAAAGCACTGGATGGTTAGAGAACTTTATGGAAGGAACATTTTAGAATTTTATACTGTGTGCCTTTGTACCATGTGCATTCAATAAAAAAAATAAAAGAAATAATAGCATGTAAAAATTCTTCAGTGTTGACATTCTAACAATGAACTACTCCTTTTAGAAATAAAATTAAACAGTCAGTAACTGAGGTTTGCATATTTATACATAGTAAGTTTTCCAGCTAACTAAAGCTTTTAGCTCCAAGGTGCATCACTGAGTATATTTCACTATTTCCTTCTATAAGTATAAATTCTGTATAAGGCTGCTGTGTTTGCCAGGCATGGGACTAACCCTGTGATATAACAGAGAACATGGTCCCTGCCCTTATGGTGTTTTTATAGTGTTAGAAGGATCATTACTAAAGACATCTCATTTTTGCCTCTTTAAACCAAGGGTAATCTATGCACATCCGTGTAGTGTTAATGACTTTTGATGAACATCCATTATTGAAATAAAGCACTAGGACTGTATTTTAGACTTTGTGTCTCTTCCTTCTTAAATAGAAGGCTGTCAACCTCTATGGCACTGAAGGTGTCCAAATTTACCAAATTTCTAGTATTTTTCATTTTTATAGTTTTTAATCTTCGATGAGAGGTGAAACCAGATAAGTAGACTTGTCAAAAATTGTATGCTCAGTAAATGAGACTCTGAAATATGTCCCTGTAAAGTACCTGGCCACTTAAGGGGACTCTAGGAAACTTCTTCAGTGATTTTAGGAGAACCTTGGGTTCATGTATTTGCTAAAAGTTAGAGCTCCCCGTAAATGATATTACCAACTGTTAACTCCATTCTCTTTGTGAGGTTAGCAGAAGGGAAAATTGGTAACTGGGCCGCTTTGACTGCCATAACAAAATACCATAGACCGGGTGGCTTAAACAACAGAAATTTATTTTCTCACAGTTCCAGCAGGGTTAATCTCTAGTGAGAACTTTCTTCGTGGCTTGCAGATGGCCACCTTCTAGCTGTGTCCTCACATGGCAGAGAAAGAACAAGCTCTCTGGTGTCTCCTCTTATAAGTACACTAATCCTATTGTATAATGGGGGGGGCACAAATATTCAGCCCACAGCAGATGGTTAAACTAAATAATCATCTTTATTTTTCATATCATTTTATTTGTGTACAGTTTATTTTATTATATTATTAATTAATCATATTACTATTATTATATTAGATAGTGATGTGTATGGAAATTCTCCTGAGACATCTATTTTAGTGTTATTTGGTTGAGTATCAATTTGTAGTTCAACCCAGAAATAGCATCTATTCTTTGAATATCTCAAAAGAGGATATCAAAGTAGTATGGCCTGTCGTTAATTTGTAGACTCAAGGCTTTTGGTTTTCATTATATATTTTGTTAACGCTATAGACCATCTGTAAGTTCAGAAATAACCTTTACTATTATCAAACACGTATGCCTCTCAAGGTCAGAGTAAAAGTTTTGTTAAACATTTTTGTTGTGAGATTGATATTACTGCTTGATGAGAGGAATGAAAGAGCAAACTTCACTGATCAAATTAGTTTTTCAGTACAGTCTCCAAGTAAGAATGAGACTTGGTTACTAAAAAGCTTTCCTCTGGGGTTTTCTTTAAAGGGTTATAATGTTAATTTTCAATGACTGTCCTTAATACAGTAGTTGTGAAACCGATCAAGTGTAATGATCCTTTATCTGGAAATTTCTCAGACTTCATCTAATGGATCTTTAAATTGTTTGTACAGATCATGGGTCAGTGAATTAAGCTAGTGGCTTTGTTCTTGGTAGTGGTGTTAAATGGGACGATACAATAAACAGAAAACACTATGGCTTTTCTTCATAGGAAAGTAAATATACGTTATGAATATTTTTCATTTATACATTACAGTGAAACCACTAGTCCCTTCCTTGCAGCATGACTATGAAATACTTGTCTTCAATCAACAGACAGCTGGGTGTGCAACGTTTGCTAAACTAGCTGAGTACTTACACTTACAGTACTTCCTAAACTGTAATGTGTAAATGACCAGTTGAGGATAATGTTAAACTGCTCTTTCTAACTTTTAGGTCCCTTAGGTGTAGGGTGGTCCAGTAGGTGTTGCCTGAAAATTCTGCAGTTCTCGGAGTGATACTGATGTTGCTGGCCCAGACCATACTTTGAAGAACAAGGCTCCAAAAGGCTCAAGGCACAGTCATTTCTCTTAAAAACTTACAAAACGTGAACTGATAAAAATAACATTACTATCCTACTCGCTATGGGGGCTTTAAGGATTGATGAGATTACGTATGTCAAGCAACTGGCACAAGATAGTTCAAAAATGATAAAACCTGTTAGTTGAATAAATAAGAGACATTGCCTATTATGCTTAATTTTACGTAGCTTTATTTACCTAAGGCAGAGAATTTGGAGGACTTGTTATGTCAGCATGGGCATGTTGATGTAAGTTTGTTAGAAACAGTAAACTCTAGAGATGTGGGACTTGATTTCCAAAGTGGGAGTAAACTCATCAGTGGCTTCCAGTCACAGTGATGACAAAGTAAAAGCAGTCATTTCATCTGGTAAAATTAAACTTTTGGAAACAAGTGTGGATGTTTTTGCAGTAATATAGATGTGACTTGATGAGGGCATGTGGGTAATGGTGGAAGTAATGAAAAGGGTGGAAGAGAGACCAGTGTTTATTGATTGCCTACTCTCAGTCAGGTAGCGTGCTTTCTGTTACACTGGTTGCATGTCAGAACCATCTGGGAGACTTTCAAATGTGTGCACACAGCCAGGTCTCACTCCCAGACCTTACCAGAATCTCTGTGGGACGGTCCAAGCAAATCTTTTTAAATGCTCTTCAAAACCTTCTCCTTTGTTATGGCCGCTGCACCACTGCCTGGAAGTCTTCCTCTCCGCAGAACTCCCACAGGGAGACCTCCACTCCTTCCCTTCCCCACTTCTCCTCCAGCCTGGCCACCTTCACATAACATCCCCCAGGGAAGAGATAAGTAGTTATGGCAGACATCTGTACTCTGCTCCTCTGACAGCCTCCTGTTTTACTCTCAAAAGTCTAGATTTAAAGTAAAAAACGTTTGAAAGTTAACTGTTTTTTCTCTTTACCTCTCTGCTCTACCTAATAACTCTAAGGCAAAGTAGATGCCTCTGTTTATGAAGGGAATCCTCAGGAAGCGCAGACGAGAAAGAGATGCACACAGTTCAATACTGCACGATCCTTCATCACTACAATAAGTGGCCTGAGCCAGGGTATGATTCCAGGTCTAAGTCCCGAGCACATATCGTTCCTTCTCTGCCTTGCTGCCAAGCATTGCAAGCTCTCCAGGAAAAAGCAATTAAATTAATAATGACATTTGCTCTTCCTTTTCTAAGTCAGGAAAGAAGTAAAAGTCATTATTTCATCTCACCAGAAGAGTACCCTGAAATATTTAGATATATAGTGCAGTAATTGTAGCAACATCTTTATCTTGAGCTACGAGGCTCTCACCACAGATCCCATTTTCATCACACATCTCTAACTCCTCACTTCATATTTTTGGCCCAACTCAGATTTTAAAAATCGAACATCATCCTTTCTTATCGATCTTTCTCTCCCACTTCTGCCTTTTCAAAGGTTCTCTAATACTTCTTACCTGTCTTGACTGGATTAAATCTCTCTTCTGTCAGAGCACCATTTGTAAAGTTTTAGCTTCCCTGAAAAGAAGAATTGAATTGACCCATTTAAAAACTTGTACGTATTAATAATCCCATCACAATTCTGAATCCCTTTTCAAAACTGGCATTTCCTCAATATGTGCATTTTCTTAATGTATGTATGTTCTTTTAAAGTTTTAAATGCATATAGTATTGCATCGCCCTCTGTTCTTTTCTCTGGAACTTCTCTAAAATACATCTGTTATGATTTCCTGGAAACAGTGATTCTCAAGCCCCCCTTACACATTAGAATCTCTTGAAGGCTTTAAAAAATATTGTTGCTTGAGCCCAATTAAGTCAGAATCTTTGGGGTGGTATCAAGGTGTGAGTTCATTTTTGGGGTTTTTTGTTTGTTTGTTTTTGTTTTTGCGGTACATGGGCCTCTCACTGTTGTGGCCTCTCCCATTGCAGAGCACAGGCTCTGGATGCACAGGCTCAGCGGCCATGGCTCACGGGCCCAGCCGCTCCGCAGCATGTGGGATCCTCCCATACCGGGGCACGAACCCATGTCCCCTGCATCGTCAGGTGGACTCTCAACCACTGCGCCACCAGGGAAGCCTGTGAGTTCATTTTTTAAATGTCAGAATTGAGAATTGCTACTTTAGGTCATGCATTGCTTTGAAGATGTCCCTTCTCTTTTCCTTGAAAATGACCACAACAACACAACAACCCTAGTGCATGGGTTCAGCGGGAGGAAACCTAGCAAGGCTTGGAGGCCTAGTAACTGGAGGGCTCCCAAGAGACAAATTTGGAAGTCACAAAATAGGAAGACATAACTCAACCAAGGATATTGAATCAGTTACTAGGTGCTGTATTTATAGTCCTTGCTTCAGCTAAATCTCCTATGCCTGTAGGAAGTACCTCTTGCTCAAAATCAATGTTTTAGATGATGGAAAATCAATGACTTGTGTTTCTCTGGTCTGCATGGAAGGCTATGGGGAGAAGAGCAGAGTCAGGCATGCCTTAATTGTCTTCTCACTCTGTCACCCATATGAACCCTAAATTTTGCAGGATAAACATGTTCTTTACAGATTTATCAATAAAGGGCCCAGAATGTCTAGCTAAACCCCTGCCACAGGGACCCCTGGTACAGAAGGAGCAATGTAGGCTAGTCTGTGGTTCTGAACTTGAGACTAGGCACCAGGCGCCTTACTCATCATAATATTGCTCTTTATTTTGAACACATCAGTAAGCAATCTGGACCTCAGTTTCCTTACTGTCAAAAGGGTATAAGATCGGGACTTCCCTGGTGGCACAGTGGTTAAGAATCCGCCTGCCACTGCAGGGGACATGGGTTCGAGCCCTGGTCCGGGAAGATCCCACATGCCGCAGAGCAACTAAGCCCGTGCGCCACAACTACTGAGCCTGCGCTCTAGAGCCCACGAGCCACAACTACTGAGCCCACAGACCACAACTACTGAAGCCCATGTGCCTAGAGCCCGTGCCCCGCAACAAGAGAAGCCACTGCAATGAGAAGCCCGCGCACCGGAAGGAAGAGTAGCCCCCGCTTGAACCAACTAGAGAAAGCCCGCGTGCACAGCAACCAAGACCCAAAGCTGCCAAAAATAAATAAATAAATAAATTTGAAAGAAACGGTATGAGATCAAGTGCCGTACATACCTCAGAGGATTTTGTAAAGTGAGACAATCATAGCTATAAGTGCTTGAAAAAGTACAACGCACAATTCAAACAAAACATGATTTTTATTACTGTGATTATTTATGAGTGATGAATTTAGTCCATGTTCTTCTATCTTCTGGCCAACTTTTGTGATAGAATGAAGTTTAAGAAGTACAAACAAGAGGAAAAACAGCCTCACTGCAGTCCATTTAATGATATGAACACAATGAAAACTAAAGAATTCTTAAAAGAGAAGAAGAGGAAGACATCCTGGGTATTTGTGATGACAATGAAAATGTGAGGGGAAGGAGAGGAAGCAGTGTGCATATGTTAATCCCAAACTCCTCACTCTTTTTAATTTTGCTGTTTTGTAATGTATACCTTCTGCTGAAACATACTTGCTCTCCCTTTAGCAACCCAAGCATTGTTTAGGGCAGAAATGGCTGACTTTTCATTTAAGTTGACTTCTCGAAACTCCAGAAGGAACTTTTGTTTCTCCCTAAGCCAAAGTAAAAATTCAGCCTTTATCCTTATTACATTCTTCAGGGAAATGTCAGCTCCTCAGTACAGCCCCTGGGACACTGCTGCAAGGCCATTTGGCTGCTCTAGAGAAAAAGATCTCAAACTTCCCTCGAGATGCCACCAGAACTGCTCATTTCAGATACTTATACACAGAATGTTTCATTCCCAAAACAATTTTTCAGAGACATGTTTTCCAAAGAGATTGTTAATATTAAAATTCGATATCAGAAATTACTTACTAATAAAGAGGTTAACCTCATAACAAACCAGGAAGGTTGTAAAACGCTTTATGAATACCTAAGGCTTCTGCCACAAACAAGAAAATGGTAATACACAAGAGAAAATGTATTCCATCAGGAAGAATTGTGTTCCATTTAATTCCTCCCATAGTTACTCCTCTATTCTGTTTTCCCTTAACATTTATGAAATTAGTCAATGCTATATTATTTTACTTTTATGATTACCTTTGGAAGAGTGTTTATTAAAAAATCCATGAAAACTTTTCCTCAAAGGCAAAATTGCACATTATTCAGTATGCAGTTAACACTTGATAAATACTTTAAAATTATGTACTACTTTGAATCACATGATATTACCATTTTCATGAGTCAAGTGTAATTTTTTTTTTTTTTTTTTTTTGCGGTACGCGGGCCTCTCACTGTTGTGGCCTCTCCCGCTGCAGAGCACAGCCTCCGGACGCGCAGGCTCAGTGGCCATGGCTCACGGGCCCAGCCGCTCCGCGGCATGTGGGATCTTCCCGGACCGGGGCACGAACCCGTGTCCCCTGCATCGGCAGGCGAACTCTCAACCACTGCACCACCAGGGAAGCCCCGAGTCAAATGTAATTTTATATCAACAATCTCATATGCCTGATTTCATACAGACTAACTCTTGTCAATCACTTTTTCAAATATTAGGTTGTTTGTATTTCATTTGTAAATATCTAAGATTTTCCCATCCATGTCAGAAAAGGTTAGATAAGTTTTTTTTTTCCTATTTAATGTAGATATTTACACTTTACGGCAATTGAATAATATTTCTTCATTCTATGATGGTTTCAAGTCTCTAAAAATATCTTTCTTTCTTTCTGGCTACGTTGGGTCTTTGCTGCTGCGCACAGGTTTTCTTTAGTTGTGGCGAGCGGGGGCTACTCTTCATTGCGGTGCGCGGGCTTCTCATCACAGTGGCTTCTCTTGCTGCGGAACACGGGCTGTAGGTGTGTGGGCTTCAGTAGTTGTGGCACGCAGGCTCAGTAGTTGTGGCTGGCGGGCTCTAGAGTGCAGGCTCAGTAGTTGTGGCTCACAGGCTTAGTTGCTTCGCGGCATGTGAGATCTTCCCGGACCAGGGCTCAAACCTGTGTCCCCTGTATTGGCAGGTGGATTCTTA
This sequence comes from Aethalodelphis obliquidens, assembly GCF_003676395.1. NCBI lineage: Eukaryota > Metazoa > Chordata > Mammalia > Artiodactyla > Delphinidae > Aethalodelphis > Aethalodelphis obliquidens. The sequence continues at coordinate 79,134,172 of NW_020837948.1, read as the reverse complement.
ACCACTGTGCCACCAGGGAAGTCCCAAATATTTTTCTTTATAAGTCTTAACATTCTTTTTTTGTTTTTGGAGGCTTTGGGGTTTCATTTTGGAGACAATATCCAGCTGCTGAAGACTTTTGAGCCCAAGAGTGATATAACAAAAGCCATATTTTAGGAAGAATAATCTAGCAATGGTAAATTGGTAGGGAAGGGATGGTATGCAGATAGGTCAGACAGAAAACTACTACAATTGTCCTATGTTCCTGAGCCCAGTAAGTTTTTTAATTTAATTTTTATTTTATATTAAAGTATAGTTGATTTACAATGTTGTGTTAGTTTCAGGTGTATAGCAAAGTGATTCAGTTATACATATACTTATGTCCATTCTTTTTCAGATTCTTTTCCCATATAGGTTATTACAGAATACTGAGTAGAGTTCCCTGTGCTGTACAGTAGGTCCTTGTTGACTATCTATTTTTTATATAGCAGTGTGCATATGTTAATCCCAAACTCCTAACTTATCCCTCCCTGCCACCTTTCCCCTTTGGTAACCATAAGTTTGTTTTTGACGTCTGTGAGTCTGTTTCTATTTTCTAAATAAGTTCATTGGTATCAGTTTTTTTTTTATTTCACACATAAGTGATATCGTATGATATTTGTCTGACTTACTTCACTTAGTCTGATAATCTCTAGGTCCATCGATGTTGCTGCAAATGGCATTATTTCATTCTTTTTTATAGCTGAGTAATAGTCCATTGTATATATGTACCTCATCTTCTTTATTCATTCCTCTCTATGGGCATTTAGGCTGCTTCCATGTCTTGGCTGCTGTAAATAGTGCTGCAATGAACATTGGGGGGAAGTCTTAGCATTCTTATCCCTAATTTTTTATTTTAATTACATTCCCTTGATATCTTGTAGACAGGTATGTTGAACCAGAATGTTTCAGCTTCATTTTTTCTTGGGCTAAATATGTTATCTCTATACATAATTCACATGTTAGCTAACAGCATTCTTATTTCTTTTACACCATTTTCAAATTGTGTTTATCCAAACTTGAAAAGGCAAATCCCTAAATTTCCACTGCAACAGATACTCAGGCAAGTTTTTTCTTACCATTTCAGTTACTCAGTCCTACTCTTCACTTGCCCTTCCTCCCAATAGAAAAACAATGTTTAAAATTTTATTTCACAGGGCTTCCCTGGTGGCGCAGTGGTTGAGAGTCCGCCTGCCGATGCAGGGGACACGGGTTCGTGCCCGGGTCCGGGAAGATCCCACATGCCGCGGAGCGGCTGGGCCCGTGAGCCATGGCCGCTGAGCCTGCGCGTCCGGAGCCTGTGCTCCGCAACGGGAGAGGCCACAACAGTGAGAGGCCCGCATACCTCACAAAAAAAAAAAAAAAAATTTTTATTTCACAGTAAGAAATATAGATTTCCCTTCTAAGTTACTACTAGAAATCACAAACGTTAATAATATCTAACAAAGACATACTTAAGGTGATTGCACGTCGTTCAACGCTGGTTTAATTCAACTTTCATGACTTTCTTCCCACCACCACACCAACAGAACCTCCACAAATATTAAATAGCAAAACATTATAAAGACTGCATACTCAAATTGTCACTGCCTTTTCCATTCTATTTTCTAGCATGTAGTTCACATTTTAGGATCATTTGTTGACCAAACCTTGTACATAGCAATGCTTCCAAAATACTGATATCCCAGAGAACCCATATTTCCCAGAGAATAATTGTAGTTGTTTCCCTTTATGTTTAATAAGATTCTTTGTCAATATAATGAGTCCACTCTTCCCCATCCCAATTCTCTACCCCTTAATTTTAGTTTATGTACATTTAGAGGTTGTTTTGCTTATTCTCTATACCCTTCTCTAGGGCAAATGCTTTTTCCCTTCCCTAGGAGTTTTATGTTGACTTTTTCTAGTAGCTGTGTAAACACTTTCACGTGCCAATTCAGCATTGTTCTAGTTCCAATTTCAGCAGTCCTTTGAAGATGTTTGTCTACAGATCTAACCATTTCTTTCTTGCATAGAAGAATCACCCTTGATGTCTCTTTGCATGTATTTATTTTCCATGGGAGGAGGTGGGGGAGAGTAAATGTGAATGTAGTTTGAATAAGGAAGAGGGAGGAATGGAGGGTTGGGAAGGGGAGGACGGGAAGGAAGGATGTGGAAGAGGAGAGCAGAACAAAGCTGGGGAGTTCATTGCTTCCTCTGAGTCTATTCCTTGCTAGAAGGACCCGCTTTCCAAAGGTTCTTAAGACTAAGGGAAGGAAAGACATGAGAAGAAGCACAAGAAAGTGGTGACTGCAGTATCAGTGTTAGTCTGACAAAGAACTCTGTAAAGAGTGTAATCAAAGAAGGACCAGATGTTATGTGCTCATTTCTTCACACTTTTAGACGGTTCCTCCTCTCCCTCTCCCACCCGTGGCCCAGCTCCGGCTCACGCGAATACCCTGGGTCATATCTGATCAGTTGTTAGAACTTGTCTCCAATGTGTTTATTTTCTCTCTCCTTTATATTGAAATTCAAAACCAAACTCTAAAACAATCTTAAACTGATTTTTCCTAGTCATTAATCCATGTCTTCATAGCATAATTTTGAATAACAACGACATAAATTCACACTGTTTTTCTCTTGAATTGTTAAAATAAAGCTGGTTATCAATGGATATAGCTATTTTCAGAAGCTATTAACAGGAAAATTCAAGTAGAGTTGGTTCTGTAGATGTGAAAGAGTAAAATCTGTCTGGGACTGAAGGACTGAAAATCAGCTTGGACTGAAAAAGAAAAAAGTAGTCCTGCCGTTAATCATGCTGGGAGGACAGACACAGATAAAACCAGCTGCAAACTTAACAGGAAACACTGTTTCTTCCAAGGTCATGCAGCTATAAAATGCCATCATGAACCCCCCTCTTTGTGTGACCACTGCTTTGTTACTAATGATGCCTCCAGCCCTGCTTTTCTATCCTCACCCATCTATTACTGGAGATACTCAGTTACTAAACCATCCCTGCCTCAGGATAGCACCCAGTTCCTATTTTATCCCTGCTTCTCCTAATCCTGCTGCAGAAACAGCATCCAACCCAGAACTGGTCTCCCTTCCCTGAGAGCTGCCTCAGAATCCCTTCAGCAGGAACCCAAACCTTGCAAAGATGGCACCCTCTTCCCCCTCTGGAGAGCACCATTCATGTTTCCTCTGCAGTGCGCTCCCATGCTTGCAAGTCAATAAATAAGAGTTTGTCAAACTACAGGTTTGAGTGTGGTAGACTGGATGGTTGAGCCTCAACAGATGTCAAGTAGAAGTTGGAGAGTTTGAATGATTTTCTTGGATATTTGGAGTTTTAAAATAAGATTTCCCAAATGCCAGCTGTTGTTTTGGTGATATATAAATTATAAGAAAAAATGTCTTTTAAAAAAATCGAAATCCTTTGAGACATAATGAAATAAGTATCTGAGTGAGGTTTCATGACTTCATCTAAAGCTGAAAATTTTCAATAATAAAAATTCTTTCAATGATAAGAGACATTACTTTTCTAAAAGACATGACAGTTTTGCTAAGAAGAAATAAATTTCCATCAAGTGTTTAAGTTTTAACAAGTTGAATGATCTCTGGGGTTTCTCTTCTGTATCAAAGCTTGAATCTCCTTGGCAAGTACCCAATACAAACATTTATTTGCCTTCACTCTTCAAACAGGTACTGTATTGTGTATACACCAATAGTATTTGATTCAGAAGAGTACTACACGTATGGCCTATTTCTGACATATCTACTTCAGTTCTATGCATTGCAGCTTCAAAATTCATTTTATATCTGATGGGAAAATCCTTTCCGACCATCCTCATCTTTTTTCAAAATAGTCTAAATTGTTTAGACTGTTTATTCTGCCAAATACATTTTGTTAAAATGTGGTTCAATTCTAAAAGAAAATTATATTAAATGCTCCCCATGGTAACTTTATTAAAAATAACATTAAACTTCTAAATTAATTCTGAAACAGTTGAATTTATAGTCTCAGGACTTAGCATGCTTGTGTTTTTCAAATATTATTTTGTTTCTCAGTAAAGGTCCTTTTATAGATGTGTACCTAATAGTTTTACTATTTTAAATACAAGGTTTATTGTTTTTCTTTCTTTTTAAAATTTTTTTCATTAACAGAAACTGCCTTTAGAACTCTAACATGCTATTAACTGTGGTACCTCACAGATGATAAAAATGTCAATCAAATTATCCAACTCATTATTTTTCTTTAATAAAGATAATACTCATGACAGGAAAAGTTATAAAATGCAAAAAAATACATAGACCATCATACTCCTAATAGGCCATGGTATCATCTTATTATCTAAACATATTAGCAATTATATCCCAGCTTGTTAAAAAAGTTCTCCCTTCTATTCTTGTCCCATGTTGTGGTAGGCAGGATAATGGCCTCTCAAAGATGTTCATGTCCTAGTCTCTGGAACCTGTGAATATGCAAAAGGAAACTCAGGTTTCAAATGGAATTAAGGTTGCTATTCAGCGGGCCTTAAAATAGGGAAATTGTCTGGATGGCCCCAGTCTAATCACAGGAGTCCTTAAAAGCAGAGAATCTTTCTCGGCTTCAGTCTGAGAAGGATGTGAAGACAGAAGAAGGTCAGAGAAATGAGACATTAGAAGGGCCGGGCACTGCCTGCTTTGAGCCAGGGAATATGAGTGGCTTCTGAAAGCAGGGAAAGTCTCCGCCACAGCCTCCAGAAAGGACTGCAGCCCTGCCGACCCCTGGATGTTTTCTCAGATCCGTGTCAGACTTGTGATCTACATAACTGTGAGATAATAAATTTATGTGTTTTATGCCACTAAGTTTGTGATAATTTTTTACAGAACAATTGAGACTAACACAGGTCTTTACATTGATCTGAACAGTACTGAATAATAATGTCAAATCTGGGGTGGAGAAAGAGACATTTAGGTCCAAAAAAACAAATGAGGCTGCCTTCCCTCAGCAACAAACGATACAAGAATTCTCCCCCACTTCATTAAATTTCTAATCTAGTTTTATTGATCTGATTTCTAATGATATATTTTAATGCCTCATATTTCCTTTTTCTGGTTTCCTTCATTTATTTTTATTTGTTACTTTCTTGACATACCATTTTCAAAGGGTTATACAAGATTTCTCTACATCCTTTTTTTTTTTTTTTTTTTTTTGCGGTATGCGGGCCTCTCACTAACGCGGCCTCTCCCGTTGCAGAGCACAGGCTCTGGACATGCAGGCTTAGCGGCCATGGCTCACGGGCCCAGCCGCTCCGCGGCATGTGGGATCCTCCCGGACCGGGGCACGAACCCGTGTCCCCTGCATTGGCAGGCGGACCCCCAACCACTGCGCCACCAGGGAAGCCCTCTACATCCATTTTTTAAGGAACTTTGAGGTGGCATCTTCTCTAATGGGTTCTTATTTGAAAGTCATAATCCCCTTAAAGTATTGGCCCCTTCTGGTACGTTTACCATCATATCTCTTTATACCTGTTACGACAAGACTCGGGTGTTACGTTCATATTCTTATTTTCATCTTTTTTTTTTAATAAATTTATTTATTTATTTATTTATTTATTTTTGACTGTGTTGGGTCTTCGTCTCTGTGCGAGGGCTTTCTCTAGTTGTGGCAAGTGGGGGCCACTCTTCATCGCGGTGCGCGGGCCTCTCACTGTCGCGGCCTTTCTTTTTGTGGAGCACAGGCTCCAGATGCGCAGGCTCAGTAGTTGTGGCTCATGGGCCCAGTTGCTCCATGGCATGTGGGATCTTCCCAGACCAGGGCTCGAACCCTTGTCCCCTGCATTGGCAGGCAGATTCTCAACCTCTGCGCCACCAGGGAAGCCCTTATTTTCATCTTTTGATTTTTCTCACATTTAAGCTCTATGTCTAAAGATAGATATTATATACTATATGTAGTATATATATATAGTATATATATATACTACATATAGTATATATAGTATATATAGCTAATGACCTTGCCCCATTCTCCTCAATTTCTCTCTGTAGAGATCCAATGGTTGTGGGTAGGGTGAATATCAGTTGTTGTCTTTCCAGTAGCCCTTTCTCCTCCTTTTTTAATGGCACAGTGCTCTTAGACTAAACCACAGTGACCTGCCGCTTCCTAACTAACAGGTAGTACATAAACCAAGATTCTGTCTCTCCTGGGAATCTGAGTCTTGAATAGAATGCCATGGTGGTCTTAAAGTTGAGTTGTGGGCACTCAGAAGAAACTGTCTCTGAATTTCTGACTGAGATGCCGAAAGCTGTCATAGTTCAATTTTTTTTCTGAGGCATGGTTATCCTGTTTTCCCTTCTACTGTGTGAGCTATGCAACATCTTCCTTTTAAATACGTTTATTTACTTAATTTAACCAGAGCCAGTTTCTAATTAGCCTCAGACTGATAAACAGAAGATGGTGATTAAGATGATATATAATATTCTCACCTATTTCCGTGGATTAGTGCCAGTGTTTCTTTGTATGCTATCTTAGTTAAGAATCTTTTAGTTCCACTGTAAGACTGGAGATAACAAGAAGAAAGAAAATATACCAATAAGTATGAAAAATAAGAATAAGAACACATTCTTAGGGGATCTCCCCAGTGACTCCGTTGTCACCAAGTGTGCCTTCCAGTTAACTCCTGTTTTCTCCAACCTGTGAGGCTGCACACAATGGATGTTGGAGTGAGATTAATAGAGTGGTGTACCTTTTGCTTCCTGTTTTGCAGTAAGGATGTCAGCAAACCTCTTTCCCAAGTCAGTCCTATGTAATCTCAAATTAAGTAAAATCTTCTAGCAGCCATGGGTCTATGTCAACCCACTCCAGCCCTCAGCTGCCAAACGGTGACATATAAATGAGGAAAATGTCCATGTAATAATGTGACTTAATGGTCTACATGGCAAACAGGGCAAGACATCCAATGACAAGGAAATGAGTGGCAATGAGGGCAGTCCTTGAGGGAAAAGCCAGAATGACATACTGGCATCAGATATGCTAAGTGATAGACACTATGAAGTAAGATTTAATAGTGAGTTCTTTTGGCCAGAAGAACCTTTCTCTAAACCATTAGAACACCCACTACCTTGCCCCACCCCCCAAATGCACATTTATAAATCTGAGTTGCCCCTATCCCCTTTACTGGAATTAATCTTTAGGAGAAAAATTTCAGGGCCCAGTCACCAATGTATATAAAACTTCATTTACCCTGAAGGGAGAATAAAAGAATTTTTTGAAAAGTTACTCAGGCATCTCTGAGAATCTAAAGAAAAGTTGGAATACCTAACCACAAGAATTGCCTCAGAGAAACTGAGAAGTAGGAGTGCGTGTACCTTCCTTCTGTAATTCTACCAGGAATTTAACTTAATCTATACAGTTGGGGAGTTGTAATCTCCTTATGTGAGAAATGGTTGTGAAAAGACTTTAGAACAACAATCTACGGTAATATGTTTGGCAGACAGAAAAGACACATCCTACCTCAGGACCCTCACAGCTGTAACATTTTTTAGTTTCATTGTAGTGCTTCTTTTCTTCTTTGTATTTCCTCTTTTCCCACCTAACCTCCATTATTCTGATTTTTACTTTCTCTGCCTTTTGTTTTTTTCTATTTCTTAGATCATTCAGTTGCATTCTGTAATTTTGAAAATTTATTATTTTAATATCTTTTGATCAATTTTTCTCTTAAAACTTTTATCATATTTTAAATTGTTTCATTATTCTCCAAAATTTTAAAAGTTAAAAAGGATCAATGGTTTCCTCACCAGTGTTACCTTTCTTTTATATATACGATATATGAAGTGTGAAAGCAAGTTACAAAAACTAGAGTGAGAACATCTTATTGTTATAGAAATAATGTGTATATAATAAATTTATACACCAATGTCTAAATCTAACTACCAAATTGCAAAAAAATTTTAAGGAAAGAGGAACAGAGTAAGTCAAATGACAACACAAAGGAAGCAATCAACCAAATCCAAAATGTGGGAAATTCTTCAAAACAATGGACCTAATTTCTTCAACCATACATGTCATAAAAATAAGTGGAAGGAGAAACGATTAAAGACTTAAAAATTTGGTTTGTTACAAAATTCTTGTATCCTCATTTGCAAACAAGCACACAAAGACAACTGTTAAAATACATTTTTGAGAAAATCGTGGAAATTATATTAAGGAGTAATTAACTTTGTTATGCGTGATAATGGCATTGTAGCTATATATTTTTTAAAACCTGTCTGTTAGAGATGCACACTGAAGTATTTTCTGGTGAAGTGTTACGATAGGTGAAATTTGATTTAAAATATTCCAGCCCTGCTTGTCAAACTGTATGCTTTGGAATGGGATGGGGCGATAGATAACAAGATTGACAGGATGTTGATCATTATTAAACATGGGTGATGGGTACAGGGGATTCATCATACTCGCTCTCTACTTTTATATATTTTTGAAAATTCCCATAGTATGGATGGTGAGTTTATAGGTGATTAATCTCTTCTTTTTAGTATTTTCTAATTTTTTACTACAATGAATAAGTATTAGTTGTGCAACAATAAAATTTTTAAATATTTTAAAGTTATGTCCTATATTTTAAATGCATTCCCATTTCTAATAGAATTTGTTCATCTTTTATGTGCTCCTGCCAGTTATTCAGGTTTTGAGAAATGAATTTTGACATTATCAGGAAAGGTGCCATCTTCCATCACAAGGCAGTTTTGTTTTGGTTTTTGGTTTTGGTTTTTTTTGTGGTACGCGGGCCTCTCACTGTTGTGGCATCTCCCATTGCGGAGCACAGGCTCCGGACGCGCAGGCTTAGCGGCCATGGCTCACGGGCCCAGCCGCTCGGCGGCATGTGGGATCTTCCTGGACCGGGGCACGAACCCGTGTCCCCTGCATCGGCAGGTGGACTCTCAACCACTGTGCCACCAGGGAAGCCCTACAAGGCAGTTTTGAAGTTCAGTTGAGATCACATTTCTGAAAATGTAGTGTAGCCATCACAATATTATCCAAATGTATTGGTATTTGTTATTGACTTGCTTCTTGCTTTTCTTTCTGTTTTCTTTTTTCATATTACAATCCAAACTGTAAGCACATATACACAAATACATGCACTTTCACCTTATGTTCTTCTCCCTGAGATGCAACTAAAATCTCCTTTGAATAATTTCTAGATGCAGGGAAATTATCCTCAGATAACTTTTCATATTTCCCTTAAGAGTATCCCTATTAGAAATTGTCATGTTCTCCTCTCAAAAGAAAGCAGCACATTCTCAAGAGATAAATGTAAAATATCTTGGTGCATGGAAAATACTGAGGAGTAGTAGTAGTAATAATAATAATAATAATAATTTGCTTTCCTCTCCACGCCCTTCGGTTTCTCTCTTTCTGCTTCTTCCATTTGTCTCAAGGCTTATTGTTATTGCCCTGCCCCTATCCTCCTAGTTCTTCCAGGCATAATGGTCCATTTCATTGGGCCTATTAACTTGATTTCTTTAAGCCTTTTCCTCTGTTGCTTTCCTCTACTGATGTATCCATATATTCTTTTCCTCTTTCTACCTTTCCACTGCTAGACTTAGATAAAACTTCTTTACTAAAAAGAGCTATGGTTTAGGTGCTTTCTTCTTTATGCATATAGTTTCATTTGCAGCCATATTACCTGTCTTCCTTCACACCACCTCTATCAACAGAAATCTATTTTCTTTGTTTTTGGTCTCATTTCATTCACTGCACTACACAGTCTCATGTGGCTTAAAAAAAAAAATAACAGTCATTTGTTTTGGGCAGAGTAGCCAATTTATTTCTTTAATTTCCCATTTTATTTTTTGGTTTGAAACTGGCCTATGTCCCTCTTACTTTGTTTTCACCAGTTACTTAGAGCCCACAGAGCCTACAAGGGGCCCTTGGGGATTGTAAATCTAACTCCTTCATTCTAATGATGAGAAACCAGAAACCCATGTTTCCTGATTCCCGGTTCAATGGTGGAACTCTTCTCATGACACCTCAATTCATCATACATTTTAGTAGTCATAGTTTATATTTGCATAATACTATTGCCTTTGTAGTGACTTTCTCATCTATCTTCTCATTTGCCTATAGTTTAAAAGCTACTCCTGAGCACTAACTTCTAATCGTATCAGCCACACCTTGGGATGCACCTGTGACTGCACCTCCTTACTCTAGGCCCTCAGGTAACAGCACAGAATCCTACACTGCATTTTCTTTAATGCTTTCTCACCTTGTTATATGCTCTATTATCATGGTAATATTTGCCTTCAGTTCTCTGTGGAAGCATTAAAAATGCGCATAATAGATATCCTTTTAAAATATTATCTTAATAAACAGCACTTGGGGTGGAGGGGAGCTGGATGAGTAAAGGAAGGGTATACTTCCTCCCAAACCAACCCACCAAGGACCTCCTGCAAAGAGCAATGACAACAATCTGGGTGAAGGAGGTTCACTTCAACAACAAAAGCGTAAGAGCCCGGATACTCCTAGATAGACCACACATTACCTTTCTGTGGCACCTCAGTGTTTCCTAAACCTTTTCACACACTGTCTCTTTTTTCTTCTCTGGGGTGCCCCTTTCTAGTCTACACATAATTCTTTTTCTTATATATGTAAATTTATTTATTTTTAGCTGTGTTGGGTCTTCATTGCTGCACGAGCTTTCTCTAGTTGCGTTGAGCAGAGGCTGGTCTTCGTTGCGGTGCATGGCTTCTCATTTCGATGGCTTCTCTCATTGCCGAGCATGGACTCTAGGTGCATGGGCTTCAGTAGTTGTGGCTCGCGAGCTCTAGAGCGCAGGCTCAGTAGTTGTGGCGCGTGGGCTTAGTTGCTCCACGGCATGTGGGATCTTCCCGGACCAGGGCTTGAACACGTGTCCCCTGCATTGGCAGGCGGATTCTTAACCACTGCGCCACCAGGGAAGCCCCTACACATAATTCTTTTTTCTAGAAATCAGTTACTTCCTTTTCTGCCAAACATGCAGCACTTTTTGCTTTGTTATTTTTTTCTCAGCCTGAGTCAGAAGGGACAGGGAGGAAAAATACAGCTTCAGGTCTGTTCCATAAGCCTGCAGAACCAGTAGGACCAGAAGTGGTATTTTTCACCTGGGTATTCTTAGCATCTTGCACTGCTCCTGCCACCTGCAGATGCTCAGCGTGTGTAGAACGATGAAGAAATGAAAGACCTCAGTGGGATTTCCACTCTTCACACGTTCTCATGCAGCCCACCTCCCTCTAGAGTGTGTTGTTCTACCTGTTTAGGTAATTTACCAGTTGCTTTTAGACACATTTATCATTTAGACCATGTTGTCTTCATCTCACCAAGTATTGATTCTTAATACAACCCCCGAAGGAAAGCAGGGAACTTTACAGAAGTGGTTAAAAAAGAGAGAAATTAAGCCATTTGTTTAAAATCACATAACAAGTAGGTGACAAATCCTGAACTAAACAGAACTCAGGTCTCTGGCTGAAAGTTCAATGCTCTTTTCATTTCAACTACGTTGCTTCTCAGGAATAATAAAGATTTCCATAGCACAGTCCAACTAATAAAATAATGGATGTGGAAATCGATCCATTGCACAGAAAGAATTTGACCACATGCCATCACGATCCTCCTTGGGTGTTTTGTTTATATACTTTAGTTGGGTGGCAGGCAGGTAGCACAACAGCTCTCAGAATGAATTGAGGCCACAGTTTTATGTGGCTGAATGTGTTGAGTCATTTCCCTTAGTTCACACTTCTCCCTCACTCTGTCTTCTAAGTTATTATCATGGCTTTAATCTCGCCTTTATTTTGACAGTTGGGATTTGTTTTAGCCGTTATCCAAATGAAATATTGATTCTCACTTATGAGCCCCTAATCCTTCCCCAATGGAATTGGCTATTTATTTGATACAATAGCTAAGTCAGTAGGATTAAAAACACTTTACAAAGACATTAAGGAGTTGTTTACAAAAACGACAGTTAATTTACAGAAAATAGAAACTGAAATTTGAGATGATTGCCGTCAGATTTCTCTAATATGTACTCAGCTCTTTTTCCCCTGTGATATAAATTAAAAGCCTTTTTTAAAAAGACTACTACCATTCAGGTGAAAAAAAAACCAGCCAAATCACTGAATTAGCTGGTAGACATGGCTTCTGGGCTCCAACTATTTTTATATTCTTTTGTAATATAGTCGTTATTTCTTCAGGGCTCTATAATGTTGTACTTAACTAATACCCAAGAAAGAAAACTATCTAATTTCATTATTTATTACTCCCTGATTTTAATCTTTTATTTGATAAAAACTCAGCTTGTTTTATATGTAAGTATTATTAGTAGCCTAAAAATGACATTTCTGAATGAACAGGACGAATCAATTTGGGGAACAGAGAATCAGGTAATCACTATCAGGGGAATTAGCAAATAGAAGGAGTCTGTCCAGCTGGAGGGTAGGCAGGTGGGTCGGCAACATGAAAATATTGGAGAAGCTTGTTGGAAGGACAAGACCTAACACAGTGGATCTTTACACTTGTAAAATATTTTGCTTCTTGCCTCCGCTTGAATGCCCCTTGTCATTTATTATGACTGGATTTATTGTTCCAATAGGGTTGTACCTAGTGTTTTGACCACAGTCAGAACAAACAAATCACTGGATCAAGCTGAAGGCTTAGATAAATTATATAGTAGGGATTCATGCTCAGATTTGCTCTATTGCCCTCTCAAATTTCTCTTACCATCAATCCATCCAACTGGTGTTCTCTGAAGGTCATCAGAGGTCAATATAATTTCAGTAAGGTTTTAACTGAAGGTGGCCTTAACGTTCAGTGACATTCAGCCATGTTTACAACTGAGAAGCCACTCCCCCTGTTGAATGGTCACCTTATACATGAGTCACCCAGTTTGTGTCCCATTTCCCAACAGCGCCCATGTTCTGATACATTAACCATTGATTTCCATAAGCCCAGCTCCCCCCAACACTGATGATCTGAAGAATCTGAATTATTTCCTTGTCTGCGTCAAAGCCATTTCATTTCTTGTCGTCACATTTTTGCTTTCATTGTTTCTATCTGGAATGTCCATATGTATCTACTTCATCTTCCATTTCATCATTCCATCACCTACATGCTCTACAGATTACCTATTATCAGAACTGATCTTAGCTGACTCTCCATCAAAGTGCTTTCCCCGAACTCACCCTGAAGTAACATTTTTCTCTGCTAAATCACTGCTTGTCCTACATTAGTGCATGGCTTCTCTAACTGTCATGAAATGGAGTAGATGGGGAGAAGATGGAACTTGAAACAAAATCTGCTCATTTAAGGCAGATTCTGGGAGAACAGGCCTGGCTGGAGGTGATGTACAGTCTAGATGATATTTTCAGGACCTGTAGATGGTAACAACCAAAAACCAGTGCAAACCCAGGCAAGCTGTCAGTGCAGGACCAAAAATTAGGTATTTCAAAGAGTGGATAAATCAACTTGGGGAACTGTGTTAGTAAATAGAAGGCAGACAGGCAGAGGTGTGGTACAAAACTATTGAGGAAAATGGCTGAGAGATAGCAAGACTGATGCATGGCCTAAATTGTTAAGAAATTAAGCCTATTACTGAGTCACTGAATCAATTATAGGGGCATAAGACAACATAAGAACATAGATGAGGTCAGGATTAGCAGCAAGGGTGAAATACTATTGAGTTCTGAAGTAATGAGCTAGAAATACTTAAAGCCTTCTTGCCAAAGGTGAATATAAAGGACATTTATTGGTTCTGGGTGAATTTCAGGTCTTTTGTTAAGAAGCCTAGAACAAAAATATTCTCTTCCTTTGAAAGTGAACAGTGAAGCATAAAATCCCAAATATAGCTGCAGGTTCCATCACCTACTGATTTGTGTATGGAGCATGAAAGGAAGGCTCAGAAACAAAAGCATATGGAAAAACGAAGGTGGCATTTGCTTGCAAAGAAATATGAGGAAGTCAACTTCAGAAGAAGTAGCCCAACAAAATAAAAAACAGGACCAGTCTTTTAAAGTAAACAAACAATATTATAAAGACTGTCAAGTGTGTTCATGGTGGCAAACAGCAATTTTATCATGGTTACCATACTCACAAAGTTCATGATATATCTTCAGACAATCGCCTTGTCGACAATAAAGTCATTTTTATTGAGTTAGCAATTTAAAGAAAATACTCAAAGTTTTATTTATTTGGGGGACTAGATAGAACCAGACAGACAGAGCCTTTTATTTTTTATTTATATCAGAGTGAAGTGTGAGGGTTTTTTTTTTTTCTTTCTTCAGTGGTGGGATGTGGTACATGTGCTTACAATGGTGGCAGTGCCAGGTGTCACTTCTGCTTTTACAGTCCTTCCTGTGGTCATGTTTCCTGCCCATAGGACACATTTGCCTACCTACATTTGCTTAACATTTTCTCAATCAGTATTATTGATTTTATATTTTACTTTGACTCATTTTATTTGCATAGATGTAACAAGAAATGTTGATTAATATGTAATTATCTCTTTGTATGGTTTTTTAATGGAACAATATGATACTAAGATTCAAGAGTTTACTTCTATCTGTAGGTTTGTAAGGCCCTATGGTTTGTTTTTTGGTTTTGGTTTTGGGTTTTTTTGCGGTACGCGGGGCTCTCACTGTTGTGGCCTCTCCCGTTGCGGAGCACAGGCTCCGGACGCGCAGGCTCAGCGGCCATGGCTCACAGGCCCAGCCGCTCCGCGGCATGTGGCATCCTCCCGGACCGGGGCACGAACCCATGTCCCCTGCATCGGCAGGCGGACTCTCAACCACTGCGCCACCACAGAAGCCCAGGCCCTATGGTTTTAATTTATTTCTATGTGCTTACTAGTTCAGTTGAGAGCAGACTAATCCATCCAATTCATTCTACCTGATTCTGTCTACAGTACTTATAATTTTAAGGGTGTCCTTTTTATAAAAGATACTCAAGTTTCTTACTGTCCTTGTCCTGTCAAGAAGTGGCATCCTTTTCCACCTCCAAGGCTGAGTTCCCTAGTCCATAGAGCAAGTACCAGATCAGGTTCCTGAAGGATGCTGTAGGCATCACTTCTGCATGCAAAACATAGAACATGTTTTTATTACTGGGTCTGTCTTGTCTAATTAAATGGAATTTGTAGCATGGTAATGGTAAACATTTGATTTTTCCAATTATATTCAGGTAAAAAAGAAAACCAGTTCTTACTGAACCAATACAAATAACTACATTGTCATGAAAAGTAAAGGTCTTTATTAAAAGTAACTTTGGAGGGGGGGGAAGTAATTTTGTATAATGTTTAACCATTACAACTAATTTCATGAGTGTTTTAATAGACAAAGCCAAATGTAGCATAAGATTTTACAAAATCATTAACTCTATTTTTTCTTGGAAACTTATTAGTTTCAATTCTATATAAAGAATTTTCATAAGGTATATTTTTCTCAACACTGAGAATTCCAATTCGGAGTGTTCCATTTAGTTTTTACACAATTTAATCTTAAATTGAGGGTTAGAAATAGATTCAGAAGAAAAAAAGGGGTTCTCTCGTGTTCATTAAAATAAAAAATTAGATTAACCCCAACTAAATCACTTTATTAAGTCCCTTTAGTCCTAAGCAATTACTTCTTCTTTTACTGGTCTTGAGCTGTGCAGTCTACCTTCATGAATTCACCTGCTTCTACATAAAAGACTTGGAAGTCCTGACTCATTCACTTGGTATAGTTAGAATATTGTTTGTGAGAACAAGGTCAGCTCATTTGGGAGGCTGATATCCATGAGTCAGTTTCCTGTGGTATCAAGAGTATCTACCGCGTCTGGTACAGTTCTTACTGAAGCTCTTTTGACATTGCTTCTAGAGGCCTTTGTTTTAAAGAGAAAGAAGATGTTGATAACAAGACCAAAAAGTCTGGTTTATTTTGCGTCATAGTAAACAACCTCACAATGAAGGAGAATGAAATTCTCTTTTGAGGTATAATACAAATTCATTTAATAAAACTTTTATCAGTGAATGCCATAAAAGAACAAGCATATTAAGGACAATAAGAGAATTCTAATACATCTCTAGGGCCTTTAATTTACCCCATAAAGTATATATTATTACTGTCACCAGTTGATAAGGTTATTTTAAAAAAATTAATTGGTGGACAGTTATTATACCAGTCTTTGTACATGACCATAAATATGCCTCAATCCAACCTGAAAAGTACATAATTGTTGCAATGTAGCCACAGTAATTATAAATAATTATTGTGTTTAATTAATCTAGGACTATTTTTACTTGTTAGGTGTTCTTATATTGTGGGCTTGAAAAGCAGAACGACTCCCACTGGGAGTGTTGAGCTAATTAAGAATCTGGAGAATGAAAAATATCACCTTTATTTCTTATTTCTTCTTGTATATGGCTAGAAAGCAGATCTCTGGGGTTGCCCAGTGGTCATCTAGGAAACCTAGAGATATTGTATTCATAAAAAAAATCTTGGGCTTGCCTGGTGGCGCAGTGGTTGAGAATCTGCCTGCTAATGCAGGGGACACAGGTTCGAGCCCTGGTATGGGAGGATCCCACATGCCGCGGAGCAACTAGGCCCGTGAGCCACAACTACTGATCCTGTGCGTCTGGAGCCTGTGCTACACAACAAGAGAGGCCGCGATAATGCGAGGCCTGCACACCGTGATGAAGAGTGGCCCCCACTTGCCACAACTAGAGAAAGCCCTCGCACAGAAACGAAGACCCAACACAGCCAAAAATAAATAAATAAACTCCTACCTGCAACATCTTCTTAAAAAAAAAAAAAAAAAAAAACTTAATAGTCTGCTATTTTCAGTTGGAGGGTTAAATTTTGGAAAAGTAGTATCAAAAAGAGTGTCAACAATAGAGGTTGCAGAGTCAAGAGCCCTGCCATCAGGTAACCCCAGGTGGGCTCCCAACTTAGTTCAGCATCCCAGCTGCAGTGGTGCCACTCTGGGAAAGCACATCTCCTAAAAGGACAAGAATTTTTGCTAGCCCCCTACAACTCCACCCCAGCCTATTTCACCCCTGCGCCCGCCTTCCCCTTGAATCTCTGTCCGGGGATCAGGTACTGGTGCTTAAGTTGGGAGTTGTCCTGTGAAGGGCAGAATTAAGTAAATTCATCTTCTTCTGAAGCCTTAAGTTTGATTGCGGCCCAGGTGGCACTACCCGTGATTTTCCAGCAGAGGTTGTGGAAACCTTGACCAGTAGCTACCGACCACTCCCCCAAGGGGTTTGTGAGACTGGGCTTTCCCATTGTCAATTAGTGGGAAAGTTCATGTAAATGTGTCCCTGCCTTAGACTGTACTGAGATATGGGGCTTCTGTCTGTCAGAAGACAGACAGCAGGTGATGGGACACTTCAAAGAAAAAAATGTCTTCAGATAACAGTTGATGTGCAAATGATGCGGAAAGCCAATTATCCTAAACTAATCAGGAAATCAAGAGCTTCCCCTTTGGCCCCTGAGGGTTACCAGTTTTGTAACTATAGTGTCCAATGATCTTTACAAGTTAAAGTACAGAAGAGGTCAGAAAATGTTCATTCATTTTATTCACATGAGACTTGTTACCCAAGGATTAGTCATAGAAGCTTTGATTCTAGGTTTTCTCTATTCTGCAGGTAAGAATTACATTAGACCTCGATTCTTCAATGTGACTAAGAACTGAAGCTATTTTCTGGGAGCAGGAAGACAAGACAGTTCTGAACACAATTTTTTATGAACAATGAATTTTCAATATGTAACAACTTACACTGCATAAGTTATCAGATAGAATTCTCATAGCCTTGGTATATTAAATCTCAAAGTTTTTAAGAAGTTAATTTCCAAATCAACAATCATAAATAGTCAACTTAAAGATATCCTTTGTTGGTGTCTTTCAGAATTTAGGACATAATTTTCTGACTTGTAAATTTTTACTTTCTAGTTAATGGCAGAAAATAATCTGTATTATGCCAAAGCAATCTGAACATTAGAAGTTAGTTACATAAAGGATGCAGAAAATTTTTCTATATCTATGTTAAATGCATCACACATTCATCAGCTTAATGTTCTCCAAATAGGGCAGAGTAATTAAGGCTTTCTTAACTCCTTTTTATAATGACCAAAATGACATCAGAGGAGAATGGTCGTATTGTTATTTAAAGTTGATTCACCACTCTTCACCTCACTCTTATATGGAAACATGACTGCTTTACCACAAAAATAAATATATCAGAGGATATAAATATGAGCGTAAGTTTTAAGCACCTAAGGACAATGAATAATAAAAGGCATAAAAAAAGCACCGCAATAAGAAACACTGATCATTAGAAACAGTGAGACAAAATGGTTATTAAAAATGAGATTTTGTTAAAGAGTATTCAAATACATAACTGAAGCAAAAATGTTGAGTGTCTTGACTAAATGAAGAACCTTTGCTATCTGGAAGAGAGTAACTTTACTATTTTTATGAAGAGCATGCTAGTATACAAACATTGATTTATCATTTTATGAAAAAGAAAACCCAAATATTATTACTTTTCTTAGATCATCTATATAAGATTTTGCAATAAGAGATTCAAAAGCCCTTTTACATTTTATATATAAACTCATTAAATTAAAACAATTTAGTCAAAACATTGTAAACATTGTATTGCTCATTTAAACTCATTATATGCAAGTATCATGAACTATATAGTGAATAAAGTTTACTTGCCACAGATATTCTACAATTGTTATATACCCTCAGATTTGTATTTTAAAGTCTAATTTGGTATTATGGCAAACCATAACAATTTTACTATTTTTAAAAAGTTACTCCCTTTTTGCCTTGATAAACAAAAACACATTATCTTGCATGTGCTTTGCCTACATTCACACTGACTTGATTTCTTAAAATAGAAAAAATGGGTGCACCAATAGGAGTTAAAGATATTTGTACCTACTGTTAATTCTTTTATCTGATAGTCATTCTATAACATATAAAAATAAGGGACAGGGATATATTAAAAATTTTGCTTGAGTATCCAGAGATTATTTGTTAATTATCTCAATGTAATATTAATCCAAGTTCTTAAAGTTAAGTGGTATATTAAAATTCAATTTATGCTGACCCATTACAGAGAAACAAAAATGTATGTTAAAATTTTGTTAGGTATGAAATTTGAAAAGTTTTTCCCAGAGTGTGTAATTTTGCCTAAACAACGTAATGATTTGTAGCCCTACCTCAAGTTCCAGGAATAAAACTTTTTAAAAGACAGTACTTACTATAATTCAATTTAGTTGAACCATAAAACCAACATGGGACATTTAGAGACTTCTGATTAATTAGGGTATGTTATAAATTAGAAAAAAATGCTAACATTAATTCTAACATTGTGATAAAAACAGGAAGAAAACATATGATTTATTTAGAACAAAACTATCAAGCCATATGCATTTATTCAAGAATTTCCCGTGATTAGAAATATTAGTAAGCTTCATTTTAATTCAATAGTAAAACCCTTCAAATTTTGTTTTAAAGTACCAAAGTCCTTAACATTATTTGATTCCTTTTACCGACCTGTCTTCCTTTGCTTTTTCTCATCTCACATAGCAGTGAAGTCCATTAATTCAACTCAAAACTAAACCTCTGTATTTTTTCCTCTGAGCTGTACACAGGTCAGCAAGTTAGTTTATATAGATATGCCAATGAAAACAGGAGCTTCATTAAATGTAAGAGATTGTTTACCCTAATTTATTAATTTTCTCCAAAGATGGTAAAATATATAAGAATTTGTCTAAAAGATATTTATATCACACAACAGAAGGTCATTATCAAATTCTGGGCCAGTGATGATTTTCTCCCTATTTGATTGTGTACCTTTATGTGCTGTTTGTTTATAGTCCTCATCCAGTCAGATGGTGGGTCAAGTTAGGGACATAATTGTTGAGATTCAGTCATACCTTATTGTTGGCATACTGAATATCCCTCACATCTTATTTTGACTCATTTTTATATTTCTGCGAGATTTTCCTGTTTTCTTTTGAGAGAAAGGAGAAAGTTATACACTCCAAACGCTTTAGAGTTTTCAGAAGGAGATGCCACTTCAGACAAGTCAAAAGCAACAATTCCCACTACAAAACGTACTCAGGCTCACCAAAAGCTTGGTTTAGACAAACCGAGCAAAACCCTCTCAAAAGTTAGAACTCTCCATTTTACAAGCCATGCAAAACGGTCTTCATTAGTTACTGCTGCAACAGTGATTCAACTTGAGTGTGCAGGAGAATCACCTGGAAGGAAGGCTTACTAAAATACAGATTCCTTGACACTCAGTTGGCAATAAGTGCTTTAGTACATAAAGCCCAAGAATTTGCATTTCTCACAAGTTCCCAGGTAATGCTGATAACACTGGACCAAGGACTACTTTGAGAACCACTGTCCTAGAATGTTCACAGAATGACTGATTTTTGTGCCCAATTAATCTGCCAAAGATTTTGGAGAGAGAGAGAAAAAAATGAAAGAGTAGTAACACTTAAAAACAAACCACTTTAGGGCTTCCCTGGTGGCGCAGTGGTTGAGAGTCCACCTGCCGATGCAGGGGACACAGGTTCATGCCCCTGTCCAGGAAGATCCCACATGCCATGGAGCGGATGGGCCCGTGAGCCATGGCCGCTGAGCCTGCGCATCCGGAGCGGGTGCTCCGCAACGGGAGAGGCCACAACAGTGAGAGGCCCGCGTACCACAAAAAAACCCCCAAAGAAACAACAACAAAATAAAGACACCTACTGTCTTTATTGGTTACTGACCCTGTCTTTAAACTCTAGAGGCAAACAGTATAAAGTGAGAACATCAGCAGCCCCCTCCAAAAACAAAAAGAAAAAAACCCCAAAATAAAGCAAAACAAAGTGAAGCAAAACAAACAAACAAAAAAACATATAAATGCAAATCTTAATAGTGAGTTCATGGCATTCTTACTGGTGAGATGGTAGTGTTTTGAAGATTGAAATTTCTTCATAAATGAATAGGTCTCTCCTGTGAAACCATATCATCAACTCATGCATCCACTCACTGTTCTTTCCAGTATTTTACATCTTTGCTATTTGTCTCTGTAAATTCACTCATTCTTACCAATCTTCTATTCTTATACTTTGAATTGTTTTATCAGCTTATAGTAACCTTTATTGAATGGTGGTTTGCATTTGTTTACCCTTGGCTAATTCAGAGCACTTGGTATAATTTCCTGTAAATCATGTTCCTCCATCTCACAGCACTGCATTATTTTCAATTAATTTCCAATGAACTTTTAGCTGTCCATGCTCTGTTAGAGCTAACAGAGTGAATCCCTGTTTAAGCTAATGGGTTCAACTTCTTCAACAAACAAATCTTTCATGAAAGCTGCTGACAAGCCAGAGATGAACTGAATCTAGTTTCATTACTTCTCACTTTCCTTGATCTTTCTCTTACTCTCTGAGAAAGAGTCCTAACATCCTGGTGCTGATAATAATATGATGAAAAGTAGAGAATACAGTCCAAGGAGCCAGAATATTTTTCTTAAATCTGGTATGATACTTCTTGAGCACCAACACTCAGCAACAAAAAATGTTAAATTTGTATCCAGCAATTTCACTGACAGGAATTTATCACATAGATAATCTTGCAAAGGTACATAAACCAAGATTGGTCATTAATGTTGTTGGTAGCAGAGGGTTTAAATGAAGTGTTCATACAATGCAATTGTTAAAAGTAAGAATATCTTGAAGATAAATTATTAAGTAAAAACACAAAGCCTAGGTAATCATTTTCCAATGTATATGTATATCAAATCATCTTACTGTACATCTTAAAGTTACATAATGTTGTCAATTCTATCTCAGTAAAACTGGGGAAAAAGCACAAAGCCTAGGTTCTGAGCATCTTTTTGTGTAATTCTGAAAGATAGTTATATTTTCTATAACTTATTTAAGATATATATTCTATACTGGGGGCTATGTGTTAAAATCATTTTTAGAAAGGCAAGAAATTGTTAACAGCTATCTGCAGGGAAAGTTCTAGATGTATGGTGGTGGAAGACTAGAGAAGAAGAATTTTATATTTTATTTTTACCTTAATTTAACTCTTGGATTTTCTTATCTGGTGCATGAATTATATTTTTATGTCAACATGAGTTATCAGGTACATGAAATTATGGCTGTTTTTCTGTTTTCTCCCATTTATTTTTGTGTATAAATAAGGAAAAATGTCTTTTCAAAATTTGATAATTTTTAAACCATGATTTTTAGGAAAGTACTCTGCTATCTTCCTAACTTTCCTTTCACAAAGTCTGTTTATGTTGTACAATAATTATTTTTTCAGGACGGAGGTCTTATAAGGTAGATACAAAAAGTGGCATATATCTCTTGGGTCAAACTAATTTCATGTTATGAGCAAAATTGTGTAATGTCATTTTTAAAGACCTTTCTCTGATCTATCAATCTACAAAGTTAAATAGCTGAAATCACTTCCCAAACAAATTCTTTTGCAGTCAGCAAAATGAAGCAATTACATGAATAAGGTTTTCCACTTGGCCTATTTTTCTGCCCATGGTTATTAATCAGTCTCACTGACTACATTTTCCGTTTTACATCCACTTTCAGGCACTGCTCCAGGTGGCCAAACATTTCACATTACGTAAATAAAATAAAACAGAACGTTTGCCCATTTAACAAATGGATGTACTTCATATCTAACACTTCCAGCCTCTTTCAAAGCACTCAGAAAAACACAATATTGTTTCTATAAAAGGACACTCAATATTTTCATTCTATTTGGCCAACTGGAATTTAAGTGAAATTTTACCCAGCAATCTTAACCAAATAACTGAATTAATTTAAATTGACACCCTATTATCTACTAGCTTTTCGAGACCTTTGGCTTGATTGTTTTATTGCTTGCCTTGTCTCCTCTGAATTCAAAGTCTGGAAAGTAGCTCTTCTGAAACAGGTGTTTCACATAATGATTGTTTTGAATGCTGGATCTTAACCCTGGCTATGCAACAGAATCGCTATTTCTTTATACTAATACTCTGGACACAATCAGGTAGAGATTTGGATTTAATTGGGACAGTGTGAGGCCCGGGCCCTTTTTTAAAGCTCTAAACATGATTCTATTATGCCCACACATATGCCTTAGGCCTCAAACAGGACCAAACACCACTCTTGCATTAATGATACTTCTCTTAAATTTAACGCAAGTCCTTACCACTGATAGATTCCTATAGACTGATCTGGCCTAGTGATAACACAGTTGTAACAAATCTACTTACAATATCTGTGTTCTTCATAGGAATTGCACTGTTATAAGACTAATGGTTCTTGGGTCTGAAAGCTTTAAAAAATAATGATGCTTGTCCTACTCCCAAATTCTAAAGTGTGACTGGGCATTGGGATATTTAAAAATGTTCCCTAATGAGCAGCCAAGGTTGAGAGCCACCCTATAGGACTGAGATACTTAAGAAAATCCAAGTCCTGTCTTGTCAAATATAATGTCCCTTTTTCCCAAAGAGATCCCGAGTATGTACCTAACCACAGGATAATGACAGACAAAGGGAAATAAAGTACAACAGCTGTATGGACACATATTCTGCTTTTTGAACCTTGGTTTGAAAATTTCTGTTAGAGTTCATTACTAGAAGTCTACCTCTTGAAAGCATATTTTCACTCTGCAACATAGGGTCTAGGAAAATTAGCGAGATTAGAAAATTTTTCCCATGGCCTCCTCTCAATTTCTTTTATCAGCTTCCCCTTTTTCTCTATCTAGGAACCATTCTTACGTCACAATCTCCAAGGGCTCTGCTCTCAGCTAATTAACTAAGACATTATCTTTCAAAGTATAAGATATTTTCTCACAAGGATGCAGAGTATCAATATTTAATAGGGCAGGTAATGGGAAGATTTCAACTGTCTTTCCAGGGATATTACATCTTCTCGCTCTATTCATCAGAACAGTCAGGTCTCTAGACCAACATAAAAAAAATCACAGTTGAAAAGTGAATTCCTGTTGTGTCCAGTACTGTCCTGATTTTAGCAACAAAGGTTCCACATCCAAAAAACCCCTCATTCCTGAGCAAATTGGGAGATTGATTGCCCCCCTTTCTACCTGTGTCTCTCCCTTTCGTGATTGGCTTATAAACATTGCTGCTATGGTCTGAATGTTTGTATCTTCCAAAACTTATGTGCTGAAATCGTAACCCCCAAGGTGATGGTATAGGGAGATGGGGCTTTGGGAGATGATTAGGGAATGAAGACAGAGCCCTCAGGAATGGGATCAGTGCCCTTATGAAAGAGACGCCAGGGAGATCCCTCCCCCTTTCTGCCATGTAAGGACATGTGAAAAGACAGCTGGCTGTAAACTAGCAAGTGGACTCTCACCAGATACCAGATATACCGCTGCCTTGATCTTGGATTTCTAGAACTGTGAGAACTGTGAGAAACAAATTTCTGTTGTTTATAAACCACCCAGTCTGTGGCAATTTGTTATAGCAGCCCAGCAGACTAAGACAATGGCAAAGGTCACAATTTTTAAAAAAAATTATTTTAGTGCATTACTCATTGCTGTTTTTGTATTTTTTAAATACTATATACTCATTAAGAGACATTAGAAATATATAGAAAATAGTAAAGAGTAAAACCAAAATCATTGACAGAAATAGTCACTATTAAAATCTTAGCACACTCCCTTTCAGTATTTTTTTCTCTGATTTATATTATACCTCTTAATGTCAAAAGAAAAAAAATCAGAGATTCACTCCTGTCGACCAACTGTCCTTTGCCTCTAGATAATTTTGGACAAATACATAACTTAATTCTATCCAAGCTTCCCTTTTACAGACTCCGTGCAGATTAACCCTCTTCTGTTAAGACATCATTTCCTGAGGCAGAATAAATATGGTTACTAAATATATAAGCTTTCTGAGTTAAGCCATAGTTCAGTTATGCTTCCCTAAGTTTGTAGCAGTTGGATTTGGAATGGCCACAGAACATTTCTTGGACAGCTTCTAAGAATGAGTGATATTTTCTTTTGCAATTTGCTTCTTTCTTTTTAAATTCAATTCTTGTAACATAACTATAACTTGGGGTACATTTTTGTCTCATGTTCATATTCTAGCTTTCAAAGTTCATGTATATTTCCATATTTATGTATTTAAATACTATTATGTAAAAGTATGTGCAACAATAATGGGATTATACTGTACATACAAATTTGTATACAGCTGTTTTGAAAAGTAGTTAAATACTGAATATATATAAAATAATATTTATAAAATAGGTATAAGATATTGACATACATAGTAAAACAATAATGTGTCCACCTCTGAGTTTCAAAACTAGGACACTGAAATACCATTGAAGCCACCTGCTTTGACCAGTCCCTCTCTTCCCTGCTCTATTCAATCATTTATTAGGTCCCAAACTAGTTTGTTCTCAGATTGCTTCCTATCTACTCTCCTGCTCTGTTTTGTATTTCAGGAAAATACATTTCCAGGCATCTGTGAGAGGCAGTGGAAGAAGCCAGGGTATCAGCTCTCTGTCTCCTATGGTATCTCCTGCAAAGCTCGTCTCTTTCCTGGGGGCCCAACTCCTGACAAATGGCCCCTACTTTCATGGAGCCAACTACAGTAGACAGTGCTGATCTCAGCTCTAGCACCTGCCTGAGATTCTGGTCTCCTGTCTCTGATAATGATACCTCCTGAGGCAGGAGACAGATGGGCCCCCAGGGCAAACGGTTTGACTTCGTTCCTTGTGGACCGCTACTCAGAGATGGGAATAACAGGACAATTGAGAGAGGAGGCTGGGCCCTTCCCAGATAGAAGGTAAGAGACCACATATTCCTCATTCTCGAAGTCAGGAGACCTCCCCGACTACACATGAGCAGAAGGGCTCCTTAGAGGCCAAAAGGGGAGTGATGCCAACTAATGCTCACTTACCCATAGGCCTCTTCAGTAGAATCCGTCTTGGCTAAGAGATGTGCACACACACATGGGAAAATCTTGAGATATACCAAATACAGACTTTGAACCAGGCAGATCAAAATGATTGGTCAAAGGAAACCCAGAAGAAATGCCCCATAAAAGTGATTCAAACTGCCACGAGGGCACGACTCTCTCTCTCTGAGCCCACCTGTGTGTCTATCCACATGTACTGTACTTCTTTTTTCTCCTAATACATACTTTACTTGTTTCACTACTTTCCGTCTTTGTGGCAATTCCTTTTCTGCAAAGCCATAGGGCCAGGGCCTTGTCACTGACCACTGGTCTACTGGCTACGATTCAGTGCTCTCACTGACGTGACCTGACCTCAATCACTGGCCAGGAACCAAAACAATGCTACAAGCCGCTGCAGGCTGAGGCCACCAGAGATCACTCTTACCGTTATCCTTCTAGCCCTAGGGGAACTGCTGGTTTCCTGCTCTTAAGTAGCTAACTCACCATGCCTGGTTTGGCTTCCATCATCTGCGTAATTAATTATCTCCATTAACTCACCTCTACTTGAAAGACCAAGAAGAGTTTCTGATTTATAAGTGGACACTAAAAGCTCTTCTATTTCTAGTCTGCTAGATTCATCAAACTTAATTATTTAATTTTATTGAATTTACTTTCTGCATCTCCTGAAATGATGATTTGCTTTTCTTCATTTCACTTGTTAATGCGAATTACATTTATAGATTTTTTCTATTGTTAAAAGTCCTTGCATTCATAGAATAAACCCAGTTTTCATACTATGTTATCTTTCTTCATAGATTGCTAGACTTCATTTGCTAATTTCTAATTTACAATTTTTGTCTTTAGTTTCATGAGGGAAATTGATTATAATTTTCCTTTATTGTACATTTCTTTTTTTCTTTGCGGTACGCAGGCCTCTCACTGTTGTGGCCTCTCCAGTTGTGGAGCACAGGCTCCACGTGCAGGCTCAGAAGCCATGGCTCACGGGCCTAGCCGCTCCGCGGCATGTGGGATCTTCCCGGACCGGGGCACGAACCTGTGTCCCCTGCAGTGGCAGGTGGACTCTCAACCACTGCGCCACCAGGGAAGCCCCTATCGTACATTTCTTGTATAATGTTGGTATCAAGATTGTAGTGGCCTCATTAAATGAAGTGTTCCTTCTTTTTCCATTCTGGAATACTTTTTGCTTTTTGTGTGATAATACATTTCTTGAAAACATTTGTTAGAACTCACCAGTAAAAATGTCTGGACATGTTGGTTCTCTTTTTGTGGGAAGAATTTTTAGCTTCTAATTAAATATGTTTAATAGGCTAGGAAATTTTTCAAGTGTTTTATTTCATCTTGAACATTGACAAATTTGAATTATGAAAAGTCCTCAGATATTATTTCCATGGATATTATCTTTCCCTAATTCTATTTTTCTTTTGTTGATCATATTAGATATTGATCCTATTTCTCTCTCTGTTTCAATTCAATCTCTGTTTCACATACACATTTTCCTTTCCTCCCTTTGCTATATCCAGTATAATTTTTTCACATCTAACTTCTAATTCACTTATTTTATCTTTGGCTGTTTCTAATCTAGTATTTAATCTGTCCTTTAAGTTTTTGATTTCTATGATATTTTTTATTTCTAAAAGTTCTCTTAAATTATTTCCCAATCTGCTTGATATAATATATTTTTTTCTAATTTATATTCCTGGAACACTTCTTTGATTTCTTTAAACATCTTAAATATAGCTTTTATGGTTATATAATAGTTCTAATATCTGAAATCTTTATCATTCTATTCTATGTTTCTGCTCATGATGCCTATATCCTCATGAGTTTTGTGATAGTCTTGTTTTTAATTTCATATTTAATGGAATTTTGTCAGTGGTAATTCTTTGAGACCTGCAATACATATGGATTTCTCCAAAGTTGTTTTGTTTTTGTTTTGGCTAGGTTCTTGGAGATAACACCAATCAGGGACAGCTATAAAATAAATTTTCAATTGAGTTTTTAAAAATTATACAGGTAGTAAGATTTTAAAGTACAAATTCACGTGAAGATGGACTTGTTATTCTTCCTTCTCAACCTAGCATTAAGTTTGGGGCAGAAAATTTTTGTAGTTGGCCCCCTCTGAGAGGCAGGGTTTTTCCTAATTTTCCCTTTCACTGAAATTATAGTCCTTTGGAGTTCTGGCTTTAAGCAGAAGACTCTGGTTGTGGTGGTTGCGTATCTCTCTGGATTCATATAGTCTCCTCATGTTTAGCCTATCAGGTTTACCTTAATTCCTTTACAGGTTAGCAGTACTCATTTTAAAATGACATGTACCTTTTATCTGGTATGAGTACATGTTATATAGCAGATTGGGGGTTCAGCAAATCCAGTCTACCATATTCTTGGTAGAAAAATATCTCCTGCTTTTTGAAAACATTATGTCAACCATTTTTATTGCCATTAATATTTTTTATAAATGTGCTTCCAAATAACTTCACAGCCTTTTTAAATATTTGTTTGTTACCCTGTATTTAACTAATCTGCCCCCTCCTCTCTGTTTTTTTGAAGTGAAGGTTGTACTCAACTCTGTTTTAAGTTAAATTATTCTCATATTTATATCCTGTGAAATTTGTTGGCATTATATATTAATTATGAATAATTGATCATACATAATGTCTTTAATAGAATGTTTTTTCTGTAAATATAAATTTCATAAATCTTCCTTTAAATAGCTTTATAGAATTTCCTCTTGTTTAAATAATTGAAGACAAACCTCTTTCTTCCATTTCCTATTGCTTCTGGTCAGTTGCTCTCTCTTTTTTCTTCCATAAGATAAATTAAAAATTTTTAGTACCAGACTCTATGATGTAGTATTTCTTACTCCAAGCCTCCCACAGCATTTTAAGGATTCAAATTGACCTTTTCTTCTATTCTTCTTATTTCAAGTTGCCAGTGTGCCAATACCTGGGAAATCTCATCAAGGGTTTAACAATCTATACCCTACTGACTCATTCTTTATTTCAATTTGATCTTCCTTATTCTCATTCAATTCTATTTTTTTTTAGTAGTATAAGGTCTTCAAGCTCTTTATTCTCTAATGCATTTTTCCAGGTTAGCAGCTGTAACCCTTACTTGCCCTCATTCAGCAAAAAATAAATGCACTAAGCTTCTTGATAGCAAATTATTATAGCAATTTGAGAACAAGAAAATTGATGTACTAATAAACAAATGAGAACCTTAAGGTCGTGTTCCTCACAAATGGAACAGAACTGGGAATCCCTGGGACCCTCCTGGGTTTTATTCTGAACAGGCTAAACATATCACTACTTAAAATTAAGTTTTTCTACAGTTCTCTGATACTTGTTTACATTTATTCATGTTTACACTTGTCCAGTTTCTAATTCTCTAGATTTTGCTGCTCACAAAGGGGTCCTGGGATAAGCTTCACTTGGGGCTTGTTAAGAAGGCAGCATTTCAGGCCCCTCCCAGAACCATTAAATCAAAATCTGCAATTTATCAGGACCTCCAGTTAATCTGTATGTGCAATTCAGTTCAGAAGCACTGATCTGGCAGACTGGAAGATACTTTTACCTGCCTCATAAGTTTTAGGTGACATAATTAATCAAGCAAAAAGATCACATTTGTTAACAGAAGGAACAATCACTGACTATACTTTGAGGGGCAAAATGATACAAAACAGTATGGTACTAGCAAAAAAAACAGAACTATAGATCAATAGAAGAGGATAGAAAGCCCAGAAATAAATCCACACACCTATGGTCAATTAATCTATGAAAAAGCAGGCAAGACTATACAATGGAGAAAAGACAGTCTCTTCAATAAATGGTGCTGGGAAAACTAGACTGCTACATGTAAAAAAGATGAAACTAGAACATTCTTTAACACCATACACAAAAATAAACTCAAAATGGATTAAAGTCCTAAATATCAGACTGGATAATATAAAACTCTTAGAGGAAAACGTAGGCAGAACATTCTTTGACATAAATTGCAATATCTTTTTTTGATCCATCTCCCAGAGTAATGGAAATAAAAACAAAAATAAACAAATGGGACCTAATTACACTCAAAAGCTTTTGCACAGCAAAGGAAATCACAAATAAAACGGAAAGACAACCCACAGCATGGGAGAAAATATTCGCAAATGATGCAACTGACAAGGGATTAGTCTCCAAAATTTACAAACAACTTGTGTGCTCAATATCCAAAAAACAAACCCAATCAGAAAATGGGCAGAAGATCTAAACAGACATTTCTCCAAAGAAGACATACAGATGGCCAAGAGGCACATGAAAAGATGCTCAGCATCACTAATCATTAGAGAAATGCAAATCAAAACTGCCATGAGCTATCACCTCACACCAGTCAGAATGGCCATCATCAAAAAATCTACAAACAATAAGTGCTGGAGAGGATGTGGAGAAAAGGGAACCCTCCTACACTGTTGGTGGGAATGTAAATTGGTACAGCCACTATGGAGAACAGTATGGAGTTTCCTTAAAAAAACTAAAGCTAAAGCTACCATGTGACCCAGCAATCCCACTCTTAGGCATATATCTGGAGAAAAACATGGTTCAAAAGGATACATGCACCCCAATGTTCATTGTAGCATTGTTTACAATAGCCAAGACTTGGAAGCAACCTAAATATCCATCAACAGATAAATGGATAAAGAAGATGTGGTACATATATATTGTATTGTGGTACAATACAATGGAATATTACTCAGCCATTAAAAAGAATGAAATAATGCCGTTTGCAGCAACATGGATGGACCTGGAGATTATCATACTAAGTGAAGTAAGTCAGACAGAGAAAGACAAATATCATATGATATCACTTATATGTGGAATCTAAAAAAAAAAAAAGATACAAATGAACTTATTTACAAAACAGAAACAGACTCACAGACTTAGAGAATGAACTTGATAAATAGAATATTTATAAATGGAATATTTCCTGCCATATCAATACACAAAGGATGTCACAGTCATCAATGATTGCAACCCTCCAACATGAGCCGGTGAACCCTGAGGAAACTCAGGGCTGAAAAGAATATCTGCCTTCTAGCAGCCGTCAGACTGCAGCCACTCCCTGCAGTGAGCCCTGAGGAAACTCAGGATGTGAAAATACAGGATCCTGGCCCCAAATGGCTGAGGTGCATATCAAAGGAACTATTTCAGTGAGCTCAGACTCTTGCATCTTCCCATACATAGAAAAGCGCTAAATTCCTTAACTTGAGATGTCTGGTTTTCTTTAATTAACAATAATCTTTTGATGTTCCCGACTACCTGCCCTTATCGCAAAACCCCTGTATATCCTGGCTCCCCCCACCTCGCCTCCTCGGAGCAGTTTCTCAGAGTTACCTGAAACACTGTCTCCCAGGCTGGCTGCAGTCCTCATTTTCTCCAGATAAAACTTAACTTGCAACTCTCACATTGTGCATTTTTTTTAAGTCAACAAACTTAGGGTTACCAGGGGGGAAGGGTGGGGGGGAGGGATAGACTGGGAGTTTGGGATTGACATGTACACACTGCTATATTTAAAATAGATAACCAACAGGGACCTACTGTAAAAAAATAAAACAGTAAACTTACCAACCAAAAAAAAAGAAAAATGAATAGAATCTTAAGAATCTGTGGAACAATATCAAAAGTCCTCATCTATGTGCACGTGGATACCCAGCCAGAGAGTGAGATAGGGGGATAGATTAAAAGTGGACATGAGAAAAATTTCGGAAATTTTTCATTAACTTGATTGTGGTAATGACTTACACAAATGTGGAAACTCATTCAATTATACACCTTAAATTTAAATATAAAAATTTAATGTCAATTGTACGTCAATGAAATTGCTTTAAAATTTTTAAATTACATACTCACACAAAAAAAGGAGAAAAGTAAATGTCCTTACACCCCCCCCAAAAAAAGCCCAGAGATGATAGAGACCCAGACGAAGATTTTTTACTTAAGACATGCCTATGATGCAGTTACAATTGCTGAATGAAACTGCTTAAACAATTCGATCCAGATTTCATCTTTCTTTGAGGCAAAGGGAGGAAACAATAGGCTTACAGAACTCTAGGAACTAGAAGTCAGCTAGCAAAAACATACTATCCAACCTACTCCATCTCATCATATTGCTTTCTTGAAAACATTGTACAGAGCCAGTTAGCATTCAAAAAGCCAACGCTTCTAATTCTAAAAAAATTAAAAGACACACTGTAATTTTATGTCAAACGTCTTATAGAATACTACTTAAAATTCTTTTCTTCTTGCTTCATTAAAATCTGATTAGCAATATGTAAAAACTTCCACTTTATTAGCAATCAGTAACCTCTCTTCTTCTGACCAGCATTATTTTCTTTTCTATTAAATATAGAAAATGAGATTCTGGGAAGTATACCTAAACTTTGTGATCCTGAGATTTTGTATTTTCAAATTGAAGTTACTATCCTCTTGTATCACAAAAAAAAGTACTTAAGATGGTTTAGATTATATTTAAATATTGTTGGATGAAATGTACTTAGTGGCTGAAGCCAATTATGTTACAAACCATGTGTTAAACGAAATGGAAAAACGATGACAGTTCTATCTAGTATCCCTGCTTCAATATTGCACAAATCAGGATCATACGTGTTCTGTTTTATATATATAAGTTCTGGGGCTTCTCTTCTACTTAGAAATAAAATAATTGATAAGTAAGGAAATTGTGTGTTTATGTGTATAATAACAAAAGAATGGGTAGATCTAGAGACCCAAATTGCCTGAATAGCCAGCTGAGTACTTTAAGCAGTATGTATTTTTACTCCAACAATTTTTTATTAAACTTCAGTGATAAGTAAGCAGTGTATGCTGAACATCATGAATACTTTCCTTGGTGAGTCTGGATTATCTCAACACAATACCAGTATCATATAGATTAGAGTTAAAAAGTGACTGCTCTTGGGACCTTGGGGTATTTGAGTGATGTTGATAGCATATGAAGAGAAAAACATGCCAGTAGAATTTAGTCTGCCACCTGCATGAACACACTCTTGCTATTTCTGAATGTAAAGGATTCCCTTAGCTTTTGAAGCACTTCGACTCGTGTTTGGATTTACCTGTAATCATGGGGCTTGACAGGCTCTACCTTTCTGGTCCACATTGCGCAATGTATACCTATTTTCTGTTTCTTCCTAATCTGACCCATTTTGATCTCTTTACCTCTAAATCTTATTTGTATTTTACAGTAAACATACATAACACATATGCCAATAAGTAGAGTGGAGGATGGAAAAATTGCCAGACAACTTTGTTTAATATTGTTCTTTTCACGAACTAGACACCATAACACAGAAGAAAATTTAAGAATGTGTGCATGTTCAGTAGCCTTCAGTGCTTACACTGGTTATTGCAAAATTTGCAGGAATCAAAATTTGTTGAAGATTCGCTAGGTCTGTGCTGGTTAATTTTGTGTGTCAACTTGATTGCATCACAGGGTGCCTAAATATTTGGTCAAACATTGCTTTGGGTGTTTCTGTGAGGGTGTTTTTGGATGCGATGGATATTTAAACCAGTGGACTAAGTGAAGCAGATTGCCCTCCCTAATGTGAGTGGGCCTTATCTAATCAGTTGAAGGTCTGAATGGAATAAAAAAGCTGACCCCCCGCTTGATTAAGGGATTTCCTGCCTGACTGCTTTTGAATTGGGCCATCAGCTTTTTTCTGCCTTCACATTTGAACTGAAGCATCAGCTCTTCCTGGTTCTTGAGCCTGCCCATCTTTGAACTGAAACTATACCATTGGTTTTCCTGGGTGTCTAGCTTGTGGACTCACCCTGCAAATCTTGGACTTGCCAGCCTCCATAATCATGTGAGCCATTTCCTTATAATGTATATACTGTATAATATACAATATCCTTTTAGTTCTATTTCTTCAGAGAACCCTAATACAAGGTGCCTCACATAATTTCAGAATTTTGACTAAGAAATAATAATGAAAATGCATTTCTTATAGTGTTCTTTAATCTACTATTTCCTCTACATGTGGTCTTATTTGTGTGCATGGTTATTGTTATAAGACCAGAGGCTAGTGGAGGTATTTGTCATGACCTGTTAACTTTTTCTTCTATACTCAATTTCCTGACCAATTCATGCTTTCCTTTTGCCCACCTCTGCCAGATTTGGGGACAAGTAATAGATTAGCTCATGGTGGCTATATTAAAGATGAATTTTCCTTCAATCAGTCCAATTTTTAGAAAAGAGACTAGTGAAATTGTTTCAGATTATAACTTCAAAATCATTAAGTGGGTTATAGAGCTAGAGAACAGAGTTGACCCTCTCCATTCTCAGATGGTTATAAGGAAAACTGTATCCACAAAAAATATAATGGAAGCAGAATCTCTTGTTGCATATTCAACAGCTATTTCCCATTCCTCCTTTTTTTAAATTTTTTGGTAGCCTTTCAGAAGCTTGAGTAGGCCAATGTCAAATGTGTGTTATTACTCAGAATCAGGCTATTTATTAGCTACCAAGCAAATGTATGTTTACTGGAATCATCTGTTCTTTTTATTTTATTTATTATTTATTTATTTACTTTTGGCTGAGCTGGGTCTTCATTGCTGCACGTGGGCTTTCTCTAGTTGTGGCGAGCGGGGGCTACTCTTCATTGCAGTGCATGGGCTTCTCATTGCGGTGGCTTCTCTTGTTGCGGAGCATGGGTTCTGGACGTGTGAGCTTCAGTAGTTGTGGCACGCAGCTTCAGTAGTCGTGGCTCACGGACTTTAGAGCACAGGCTCAGTAGTTGTGGCGCACAGGCTTAGTTGCTCCACAGCACATGGGATCTTCCTGGACCAGGGCTCGAACCCGTGTCCCCTGCATTGGCAGGCAGATTCTTAACCACTGCACCACCAGGGAAGCCCCCCATTCCTCCTTGATAACAGATCCCTATTATCATTTAGGACCCTGGTCTCAGTTGATGAACCATGAAGGAGTCTGAGTCAACAAGGTAATATTTTCTCTTTGCTTGTGGTTGTTTTAGAGGCAGATCTGTGATGTATTTCTGACCTCTGAGATATAAGAAGAAATATGTTGAAGACTTCTGGGAAAGATTTCACCTCTAAATAAAAAAAAAAGAAAGCCTTTTTTGCCCCTTTCTCTATTTTCCTACTTTGGAAACTTCCAAATAAGTAGAGCTGCAAAGCTATTTACAACTTTGAGGTGATGAGCCTGCTGGTGACATTCGATACCCTGAGGAAGGCAGAGTGAAAGGATAGAAAGAAACTAGTTTTTTAAGATACCACTGAGCCACCAAACCAACCCTGGGACCAAGTACCTTAAGACTTCTTGTTACGTAAAAATCAAATGTTGCTGTGTTAATTAAGTTTTTTATTGCTTTCAACCAAACACAACCTAACTGGGATAATCTAGAATGATTAATTATGTATTACAGTGCATGAATTTGTCTTTATTTTTCAATGGTTCTTTCTGGTTATGTTGGCTTCATACTGAGTAGCCTATCTTTTCTTGCATTATACATAATTGCATTATGTTAATTTCTGTTATGATGTTTTCTATTGACATTCTCATTCATGTAATACCATATGGTTGCCTTTGCTTGCACAATGTAATCTGCAAACATACATTATTAGAAATATAAATAAAGTATTTTCTTTATACTAATGGTCTGAAGTACCCCTCAGAAGTTCACAGAGTTTAGAGCAAAATGCTTTTTTTTTGGCAAAATAACATTTTTGTTCTTTAAAGAAACAACTCTTGATTTGATTCCAGGCCATTGTAGAGACTGAAGTCCTGTCAATGAAACAAACATGACAACATGAACTGCTTTTCCTGAAATGAGTGCTACCCAATTAACTAGTCTTCTCCATTAGCAGGTGGGAACAACATATGTGGACTTGAGCCAAAACAGATTCCAAAGACACAGTAAGCTGCATGAGCTTACTGTCTGCACTGCTGCCCCTCCTTAATGCTCACCTATGTCTTCATGGGAAGTTCCCTCTGGCCAGTTGACCAATGAGGGGAAAGCTGAGGCTAATTTACAGAAGTCACTGCACAATATATCAGCACCAGAGAAAAGTAGATTGCTTAGGCATTATGGTCCACTTGAGTGTAATCTTAAGAGAACTTCAGGCCATATATATGGTTGTTCACTATTCCTGTAAGGAGAGATAGTATTGATTTATATGCGGTGGCTAATGATTGGCTAAGCGTGTAGGGACTTGGAAGGAACAAGACTGGAGGTTGGTAACAATGAGTTTGGGGGAAGAGACATGGGGATGAATCACTGAGAATGAACCAGAGTAGGAGAACATTTGTGCTTAATGGGAATGCTCACCAAACTACTGTCAAGAAGATTATCAATCAGGTATTCACTTCAGGTGTGATACAACCTCTTTCACCAGGCACTACATTACTTGTCAGAAGGCTAGTGACCAAAGCAACCTTGGTGGTGGCAGTAGAGAATATGCTTGGGCTCAGCAGCATGCCCCAGTCCTCTCCAAAGCCAGCTTATCTGCAATACTATTAGGTGTCCAATATGCAAGCGACAGGGATCAAGGCTAAGCACCCAATAATATGTCACTGGTGAACGAACCACTCGCTTTTTGGCAGGCTCATTGATAATCCTGGCAATCTTCTGTCACAGTGGCAACAGGGAATTTTATAACTGGAATAGATGTTCATTCTAGGATTACGTTGTCTCCATTACTGCACACCGTGCTTCTCTGATTACCACTCTCCATGAGCATATCAAATACCTTATATGCTGCTGCAGTATCCAATTCTACATTGCTCCTATGCAAGGAACCTGTTTTATAACAAGAGAGTATTCATTGGACTTGCCTGTCTCACCATTTACCCTATCACCCCAAAACAACTGTTATTACAGAATGGTGACTGTGCTATTAAAGTCTCAATTGCAGTGCCACCTGAGAGACAATGGCTTGTAAGGTTGGGCTGATACTAGAGGATGAGGTGTGTGTTCTGAACTAGTAACCAAGCATGAGCTTGTATGGTGTCTCCCACAGAGCAAATACGAGAATCTTTGATCTGGGTTATGGATGTCAGAACGACACCATTCACTGTTAAAACTACTGATCCTTTCCAACTTTTTGTCTCCTATCCCTGAGATTCTAGGCTTTGCTGAATTAGTACCCAAGGGGAAGAGCCAAAGCAAGATTCCACTGAATTTGAGGATGAGACAGCTATGTGGCCTTGAGAGGTCCTCATGCCCCTGGACAAACAGTAAAAAAATTGAAGAGTGGATCCATTGTTGGCTGGGTTAATAAACCTTGACTCTAGATAGGAATTAGAATTGCAATTCCTGAGAAAAGTAGAAAGGACGCAGGGGATACCCTTGGGTAGCTCCTAATTCTGCCAAGTCCTGTGGTAAAAATTAATGAAGACTAATTGCCAAAACCTGGAAGCAGCCAAGATAGCCTTCAATGGGTGGATGGATAAATAAGCAGTGGTACATCCACACAATGGAACACTATTCAGTGACTTTAGAATGAGCTATCAAGGCATGAAAAGACATGGAGAAAATAGATGTATTTTGCTAACTGACGGAGGCTAGTCTGAAAAGGCTGTATACTGTAGTATTCCAACTATATGACATTCTGGAAGCCACATAAAGACAGTAAAAATATCAGTGGTTGCCAGGAGTTGGCAGGGAGGGGGACGAGTACATGGAGCATGAGGTTTGTACGGCCCTGAAACTATTCTGAATGACACTATAATGGTCAATACGTGATATTAGACATTTGGCAAAATGCATAGATCTGTGCAACACGAAGACTGAACCCTAATGTAAACTATGGGTTTTAGTTAATAATAATAATAATAATAATAATGTATCAATGTTGATTCCTCAATTTTAACAAAAGTACCACACCAATACAAGATGCTAAACTTTCTTGGAACTCTCTGTACTTTCTAACTCAATTTTTCTGTAAACCTATAACCACTGTAAAAAATGAAGGCTATTAAGTTTTAAAAATAAACTAAGAATGACTACAGCAAGCTCATACAAATAAATTATGAAGGACATTTCTGTCAGGAATGAAGATTTGGTCACTTTACAGTGTAAAACCTCAACTAGCAGAGATGTTAGCTGGGGGCACATGGTCATAGATACCTGGTCACCAGTAATGACCTGGTGACCATCCACAGAAACAAGGGCCTTAACTTCCACCCACATTTTCTTTCCTGTATTGTCTTGTATATATTTATATATCTTAACAGTTTTTCCATCTTCTTTCCTTTCCATTTCTCCCTCTTTTTTTTTATGTAGGGTATATTGAAGGTTAATTTTGAACCCGTACTTGACAAAATATCAAGGTAGTATAGTGATGGACTTAGAAGAGGAATGGACATCACCCAGAACTCTTGGACTTAAAGTCGATGCTGCAACTGGTGATATTTTTGGATTATTCCCTTGTTGTAGAGATGTAGGTAAGTGTTCACTTGTGGAAGAAATCGTGTTATGTTAGGAGGAAGCATGGGTCTTTTGTGATTAATTGAAAAAAATAAAAGTTTATGTTAATATTGAGCAAACCAAAAGATGGGTAATTATTATAATTTGAAGTTTGTTCCTAGTTTTGCGGAATTCCCTAGCCTATCAGTCTTGATGGGAGTAAGAAACTATTTCTTGCTTTAGAAGCTAATACACCAAATGCATGCTTTCTCCACCTCCTTTGCAGCTAGGGTACCAGCATATGATTTAGGTTCTGCCAACCTGTTTGCCGGTGCTGAATTTTGACTTAGGAATTCATAGAAAAGAAACAGATTCAGTTAAGCTTTCTCTGTTTCTAGTGGAGGCAACGCAGCAGCTGCTAAAGTGTCTGCGGTGCGCTGCACGGTGGGTGTGATAATAGTTTAACAGTTGGCCTCGGATTGTGCAACAGGTACAGTTGCCGCCTTCTGCGAGCTGCAGCGTTAGTTCTTAGCGACGGTGGCAGTGGTTTCCTCTCTGGACCAGTTCTACAACATGGTTTGGGGCACGTTTCCTGTCTATTTAACTTTAAGTCTGGTTTTACAGCCTTTTCCACAGTTCCACAAGCTCCCCAATATTTCTGTGATAAGCTTATTTACTGTTAAAATCAGGCATATTAGGCGTCTGTAATTTATATTTTAAAAAATCCAAGATATACAGTTATAAGAGAGGCACAGCAAAATTTATCTTTTTAATTTAAGATATAATCTATGTCACATCAGATAAAATGAACAAAATTCAACAAGTTGAATTGAGGTAAAGACCAAAGATATCTTAAGCCTGGCTGGTCTTAAAAATGTAACTGGATAGGCCTGAGGTTTTTGACTAAGTAGAAAAAAGGTTACATATGTGTGTATATATATATATATTTATTTATTTATTTATATATATATATATGTATACATATGTATACATATACTTAAATATATTTATAAACTAACATTTTAAAAGGCCTGGAGTGTTTGGGTCCAAATGTTCTGGCTAAAAATGTTGATTCTAACCTTGTGGGAAAAGTGGAATGTGAAAATATACTGATAATCTGAAATCAGTATTTTTAAGTGCTAGGAAACAACTTTTTTATAGATTTTCCATGGGTATTACATGGAAAAGGAAATATTGGGTTAATTAATATGAAAACTGTAGGTGTAATCATAATTAGAATTTTAAATTTTTACTTCTTGAAATGTTTAATATGTCTTGTGCTTTGTGAATCTCTAAAAGTGTGAAAAATACAGCTTGATATTTTCTAAATGTATTTGAACATGGACT
This sequence comes from Aethalodelphis obliquidens, assembly GCF_003676395.1. Classification (NCBI taxonomy): domain Eukaryota; kingdom Metazoa; phylum Chordata; class Mammalia; order Artiodactyla; family Delphinidae; genus Aethalodelphis; species Aethalodelphis obliquidens. The sequence goes on along the minus strand of NW_020837948.1, from coordinate 79,094,473 downwards.
ATTTTACTTATTAAGTTAGCAAGCAAATACTCCCCTAAACACTCTGGCAAATCTGGTATAGATCAATTGTGAGCCAACATTTTAGCACGAATCTATTTGAATGGTTTTGGCTGCAAGTAACAAAAAGCATAATTCAAACTGGCTTTTATAATAAAGAGAATTAGGATAACAAAGAATTAAGGATAGTTTAATGCAAAGGTTTAGCAATGCCACAAAATAAACGCTTCTTGCCTCTCTGTATCTCCCTTCTACATTATTAAGTGTCTGTTTTATTCTATGGCTTGAAATTCTGTGTCCTCACAAGGTAACTCCCTCATGCTTCCTCTGCTGCCATCAGAGAGAGGCTATTTTCCCCTCAATCATTGAATTAAAAAGCTGTGCTCCCTTCTGATTTGATTAGCTGGAAGCATATGCTCCTTCCCACACCAATGATCATGACCAAGAGTGCTTGACATGGGGGTCATCCCACTCAGATGTTGTCATGGCTGGGAAATTTACTGTCTGGTCAGCAGTATGTGTGGGCAGGGAATACTGAATGCTTAGGAGGCCACTGCATGTATTTCCATTTCAGTAGACTTTGCCATTAAGATACTGCTACAACAACAATCAGAAGAGCAGAGTCTGGGGCCCCCAACTTTGTTGATCTGACAAAATGAGGTTGTTTTCAACTGGATAGTTTTAAAGCTCACCTATGCCCATATGTCCTAGTCCAAATTTATTGTAAACAATTTTCAGACCCATATGTTTAGGATATTCCATTTGTTTGTTTATGCATGAGTGCACTGCGTATTGTACATATGTACATCATATGTATAAATATTTACAATATATGCGCATACACACTCCTACATACATTAAACTGTTTTCCCTAAAGAGTGAAGAAAAAAGATGGGTGCCAGAGTCGAAAAGAAAACTTTTACTTTATTTACATTTGTAGAATATGCATCTAAATATTTTACATTGTGGATGTATTAATATTTTCACAGTTTTATTTATTATTTATTTATTTTGACTTAAAATGACAGACATGTATTTTCTCACAGTTCTGGAGGATAGGAGCCTGAAATCAAGGTGTCAGCAGGGCCACGCTTCCTCTGACACCTGTAGGGAAGACTCCTTCATGCTTCTTCTAGCTTCTGGTGTTTGCTAGTGATCCTTTAAATTTCTTGACTTATAGATGCACCGTTCCAATCTCTGGCTCCATCATCACATAGACATCTTCCCCCTCTGTCCTTGTCTTCACTTGGTGATCTCCCATAATTTTAAACACTACTTTAAAACCAGCAGATGAGTTCCCTTAAACAAATTTGGCTCTCACCTAAAAGATATCAAAGTATATGGTAGAGGCACTTTGCTTCTCAGTCTCCTCTATAGAAATTTAGAAGGCCCCTACATTTCAGAAGGGTCTAACATTTGTAATTACACTCATGCACTAAGGTCTACAACTGTCAACCAAATACTGACAGAAAGCTACAGGATGCGACATAGAGGTGGAAGCTCCAGGGTTTGCATTAGCTTCTACTAGTTCTTTCCACTGTGTCTGCCATGTTTCACGTTACTGTTATTTAGTTACTGAGCTAATGTACTTATATTTGTAAAGGGTCTCGTGTGAACCTGTAAATAATTAAAGATGCATTAGCTCCCTGGAGGGCCAGCATGAATTCCCGAACAAGCCAAAACACCTAGGGACCTAATCATGCAATTTCCCTAAAAAGCCTAGCTTTGAGGAAGAAGTCACATCACTCAGCAATGAGTAATATAATTACTCAGAGCAGTTTGCCTGGTGCTCTATAACATTCAATTTTCAGAATTAAAGGTAATGCAATTCAAAAGAAAAATAGCTGGTTTTAACAAATGAATGGCCACATCAACTATTGAAAGTGTCTTTGGGTTAGAGCCTCTGTATTAGGGTTTCGCAAGGCTTATACTTTTAATTAACATCCCATTTAGCTTGCTGTAACTTCCAGTAAGCTTCTCCAGGACAAAACAAATCAGAAATTGATTTTTGATTATAAGTTAAAAAGCAAAAGAACTGAGAAAAATTTTGAAGAAAGAGGTCAATCAGGACTAATCTTTCCAAAAGGATAAAGACAAATCAGATAAAAAAAGAAGCAGATATAATAAAAAACCCTATGAAGTGCGCCTAGAAAAAAATAATTTATTTTTTTAAGAAAAAAGGTTTAACCTGCCAGAGGAAAGAGTTAGCAGTTTGGACAGGAAAACAGCCAAATACCAAAGAATTACTTGAAGTCTAGAAGAGGAAGCTTTAAATTTTCTCAGAAAGAATTGGGTTGCTAAAGGATATAGTGTAGTTAAAAGTTGTGACATAAGACTTTCTTATAGTCTAATCTCAACTCAATGATTTCTAACTTTTTAGAATTGTATTATATGTTTAATTTATTCATAAAAATTGTGTTTCATTGTTTATTCATTTTATCATAAACATAACAAATGCAATGGCATTAGATTTAAATAACTCATTGGATTTAAAATGAGAAATAAATGTGCCCCTCTCCCCTACCTACACTATTGCACAGAGAAAGGTGCTGTTAATTTCTTTGTCCTTGTATGTTACATTTCCTTTTCCAAAAATGTAGTGTACGGGGAGACCTTCAAGATGGAGGAGGAGTGAGACGTGGAGATCACCTTCCTCCCCACAAATACATCAGAAATACATCTATATGTGTAACAACTCCTACAGAACACCCACTGAATGCTGGCAGAATACCTCAGACCTCCCAAAAGGCAAGAAACTCCCCCACGTACCTGGGTAGCATAAAAGGAAAAAGAAAAAACAGAGACAAAAGAATAGGGACGGGACCTGCACCTCTGCAAGGGAGCCGTGAAGGAGGAAAGGTTTCCACACACTAGGAAGCCCCTTTGCGGGCGGAGACTGCGGAGGGCAGAGGGGGAAGCTTCGGAGCCACGGAGGAGAGCACAGCAACAGGGGTGCAGAGAGCAAAGCGGAGAGATTCCCGCACAGAGGATTGGTGCCGACCAGCACTCACCAGCCCGAGAAGCTTGTCTGCTCACCCGCCGGGGCAGACAGGGGCTGGGAACTGAGGCTCAGGCTTCAGTCGGAGCGCAGGGAGAGGACTGGGGTTGGTGGCATGAACACAGCCTGAAGGGGGCTAGTGCACCACAGCTAGCCAGGAGGGAGTCCAGGAAAAAGTCTGGAGCTGTCTAAGAGGCAACAGACCATTGTTACGGGGTGCACCAGGAGAGGGGATTCAGAACACCACCTAAACGAGCTCCAGAGATGGGCGTGAGCTGCGGATATCAGCGGGGACCCCAGAGATGGGCATGAGACACTAAGGCTGCTGCTGCATCAGTGGAATACCTGAATAGAAAACGAATCATCCCAAAATTGAGGCAGTGGATGTTGGGAGCAACTTTAGACTTAGGGTTTGCTCTATGCGACTGACTGGTTTCTGATTTTATGTTTATCTTAGTTTAGTATTTACAGTTTATTATCATTGGTAGATTTGTTTATTGATTTGGTTGCTCTCTTCCTTTTTTTTATGTATATAAATATTGTTTTTTTCTTTTTCTCTTCTTTCAGTGTGTATGTGTAAGCTTCTTTGTGTGATTTTGTCTGTATAGCTTTGCTTTTACCATTTATCCTACAGTTCAGTCTGTCTGTTTTTTTTGCTTTGTTTTGTTTTGTTTTTTAAGTATAGTTTTTAGAGCTCGTTAGCATTCATGGATTTGTTTTTTGCTTTGGTAGCTCTCTTCTCTCTTTCTTTTTTCTTTTTTTTAATACTTTTTTTTTTGGCGGTACATGGTCCTCTCACTGTTGTGGCCTCTCCCGTTGTGGAGCACAGGCTTTGGACACACAGGCTCAGCGGCCATGGTTCGTGGGCCCAGCTGTTCCGCGGCATGTGGGATTTTCCCATACTGGGGCACGAACCCATATCCCCTGCATCAGCAGGCAGAATCTCAACCACTGTGCCACCAGGGAAGCCCGATACTATTTAATTTTTGAATTTTTAATAATTATTTTTATTTGAATAACTTCATTTCTTTTTATTTTCTTCCTTTCTTTCTTTCTTTCTCCCTTTCTTTCTTTCTTTCTTTCTTTCTTTCTTTTTTTCTCCATTTTCTTCTGGGCCATGTGTGTGACAGGGTATTGATGCTCAGACCAGGTGTCAGGCCTGTGCCTCTGAGTTGGGAGAGCTGAGTTCAGGACACTGGTCCACCAGAGACCTCCAAGCTCCACATAATATCAAATGGCGAAAGTTCTCCCAGATATCTCCATCTCAATACTAAGACCCAGCTCCACTCAATGACGAGCAAGCTACACTGCTGGACACCAAATGCCAAACAACTAGCAAGACAGGAACACAACCCCACGCATTAGCAGAGAGGCTGCCTAAAATCATCATAATCATAATAAAATCATAACACTGCAAAACATACCACTGGGCGTGGTCCTGCCCCCCAGAAAGACAAGATCCAGCCTCATCCACCAGAACACAGGCAATAGTACCCTCCCAGGAAGGTACACAACCCACTGAACCAACCTTAGCCACTGGGGGCAGACACCAAAATCAACAGAAACTACGAACCTGCAGCCTGTGAAAAGGAGACGCCAAATACAGTAAGTTAAGCAAAATGAGAAAACAGAGAAACACACAGCAGATGAAGGATCAAGGTAAAAACCTACCAGACCAAACAAGTAAAGAGGAAATAGGCAGTGTTCCTGAAAAAGAATTCAGAGTAATAATAGTAAAGATGATCCAAAATCTTGGAAATAGAATGGGGAAAATACAAGAAACGTTTAACAAGGACCTAGAAGAACTAGAGAGCAAACAATGATGAACAGCACAATAAATGAAATTAAAAATTCTCTAGAAAAAATCAGTAGCAGAATAACTGAGGCAGAAGAACAGAAAAGTGACCTGGAAGATAAAAGAGTAGAAATAACTACTGCAGAGCACAATAAAGAAAAAAGAATGAAAAGAATTTAGGACAGTCTCAGAGACCGCTGGAACAACATTAAACACACCAACATTCAAATTATAGAGGTCCCAGAAGAAGAAGAGAAAAAGAAAGGGATTGACAAAGTATTTGAAGAGATTATAGTTGAAAACTTCCCTAATAGGAGAAAGGATATAGTCAAGTCCAGGAAGTGCAGAGTCCCATACAGGATAAATCCAAGGAGAAACATGCCAGGACACATATTAATCAAACTATCAAAATTAAATACAAAGAAAAATTATTAAAAGCAGCAAGGGAAAAACAACAAATAACATACAAGGGAATCCCCATAAGGTTAACAGCTGATCTTTCAGCAGAAACTCTGCAAGCTAGAAGGGAGTGGGAAGACATATTTAAAGTGATGAAAGGGAGAAACCTACAACCAAGATTACCCAGCAAGGATCTCATTCAGATTCGACAGAGAAACTAAAATCTTTACAGACAAGCAAGAGCTAACAGAATTCAGCACCACCAAACCAGCTTTACAACAAATGCTAAAGAAACTTCTCTAGACAGAAAACACAAGACAAGAAAAAGACCTACAATAACAAACCCAAAACAATTAAGAAAACGGTAATGGGAACACACATATCGATAACTACCTTAAATGTAAATGGATTAAGTGCTCCAACCAAAAGATATAGACTGGCTGAATGGATACAAAAACAAGACCTGTATATATGCTGTCTACAAGAGATCCACTTCAGATCTAGGGAAACATACAGACTGAAAGTGAGGGGATGGAAAAAGATATTCCATGCAAATGGAAATCAAAAGAAAGCTGCAGTAGCAATTCTCATATCAGACAAAACAGACTTCTTTAAAATAAAGACTATTAAAGAGACAAAGAAGGACACTATATAATGATCAAGGGATTGATCCAAGAGAAAGATATAACAATTGTAAATATTTATGCACCCAACATAGGAACACCTCAATACATAAGGTAAATGCTAACAATCATAAAGGGGAAATCGACAGTAACACAGTCACAGTAGGGAACTTTATCACCCCACTTTCACCAATGGACAGATCATCCAAAATGAAAATAAATAAGGAAACACAAGCTTTAAATGACACATTAAACAAATGGACTTAAGAGATATTTATAGGACATTCCATCCAAAAACAACAGAATACACCTTCTTCTCAAGTGTTCATGGAATATTCTCCAGGATAGATCATATCTTGGGTCACAAATCAAGCCTCAGTAAATTTAAGAAAATTGAAATGGTATCAAGTATCTTTTCCGACCACAACGCTGTGAGACTAGATATCAATTACAGGAAGAAATCTGTAAAAAATACAAAACACACGGAGATTAAACAATATGCTACTAAATAACCAAGAGATCACTGAAGAAATCAAAGAGGAAATCAAAAAAATACCTAGAAACAAATGACAATGAAAACACGACAACCCAAAACCTATGGGATGCAGCAAAAGCAGTTCTAAGAGGGAAGTTTATAGCAATACAGTCCTACCTCAAGAAACAGGAAACATCTCAAGTAAACAACCTAACCTTACACCTAAAGCAATTAGAGAAAGAACAACAAAAAAACCCCAAAGTTAGCAGAAGGAAAGAAATCATAAAGATCAGATCAGAAATAAATGAAAAAGAAATGAAGGAAACAATAGCAAAGATCAATAAAACTAAAAGCTGGTTCTTTGAGATGATAAACAAAATTGATAAACCATTAGCCAGACTCATCAAGAAAAAAAGGGAGAAGACTCAAATCAGTAGAATTAGAAATGAAAAAGGAGAAGTTAAAACTGACACTGCAGAAATACAAAGGATCATGAGAGATTACCACAGGCAACAATATGCCAATAAAATGGACAACCTGGAAGAAATGGACAAATTCTTTGAAAAGCACAACCTTCTGAGACTGAACCAGGGAGAAACAGAAAATATAAACAGACTGATCACAAGCACTGAAGTTGAGACTGTGATTAAAAATCTTCCAACAAACAAAAGCCCAGGACCAGATGGCTTCACAGGCAAATTCTATCAAACATTTAGAGAAGAGCTAACACCTATCCTTCTCAAACTCTTCCGAAATATAGCAGAGAGAGGAATACTCCAAAACTCATTCTACGAGGCCACCATCACCCTGATACCAAAACCAGACGAGATGTCACAAAGAAAGAAAACTACAGGCCAGTATCACTGATGAACATAGATGCAAAAATCCTCAACAAAATACTAGCAAACAGAATCTAACAGCGTATTGAAAGGATCATACACCATGATCAAGTGGGATTTTTCCCAGGAATGCAAGGATTATTCAATATATGTGTATCAATCAATGTGATACACCATATCAACAAACTGAAGGAGAAAAACCAAATGATAATCTTAATAGATGCAGAAAAAGCTTTTGACAAAATTCAATACCCATTCATGATAAAAACCCTCCAGAAAGTAGGCATAGAGGGAACTTGCCTAACATAATAAAGGCCATATATGACAAACGCACAGCCAACATCATTCTCAATGGTGAAAAACTGAAAACATTTCCTCTAAGATCAGGAATGAAACAAGGTTGTCCACTCTCATCACTATTATTCAACATAGTTTTGGAAGTTTTAGCCACAGCAATCAGAGAAATAAGAGAAATAAAAGGTATCCAAATTGGAAAAGAAGAAGTAAAACTGTCACTGTTTGCAGATGACATGATACTATAGATAGAGAATCCTAAAGATGCTACCAGAAAACTACTAGAGCTAATCAATGAATTTGGTAAAGTAGCAGGATAAAAAATTAATGCACAGAAATCTCTCGCATTCCTATGCACTAATGATGAAAAATCTGAGAGAAAAATTAAGGAAACACTCCCATTTACCATTGCAACAAAAACAATAAAATACCTAGGAGTAAACCTACCTAAGGAGACAAAAGACCTGTATGCAGAAAACTATAAGACACTGAAGAAATAAATTAAAGATGATACAAACAGATGGAGAGATATACCATGTCCTTGGATTGGAAGAATCAACATTGTGAAAATGACTATACTATCCAAAGCAATCTACAGAATCAGTGCAATCCCTATCAAACTACCAATGGCATTTTTCACAGAACTACAATGAAAAATTTCACAGTGTGTATGGAAACACAAAAGACCCCGAATAGCCAAAGCAGTCTTGAGCTGGAGGACTCAGGCTCCCAGACTGCAGACTATACTACAAAGCTATAGTAATGAAGGCAGTATGGTACTGGCACAAAAACAGAAAGATAGATCAATGGAACAGGATAGAAAGCCCAGAGATAAACCAACGCACATATGGTCACCTTATCTTTGATAAAGGAGGCAAGAATATACAGTGGAGAAAAGACAGGCTCTTCAATAAGTGGTGCTGGGAAAGCTGGACCGCTACATGTAAAAGAATGAAATTAGAACACTCCCTAACACCATACACAAAAATAAACTCAAAATTGATTAAAGACCTAAATGTAAGGCCAGAAACTATCAAACTCTTAGAGGAAAACATAGGCAGAACACTCTATGACATAAATCACAGCAAGATTCTTTCTGACCCACCTCCTAGAGTAATGGAAATAAAAACAAGAGTAAACAAATGGGACCTAATGAGACTTAAAAGCTTTTGCGCAGCAAAGGAAACCATAAAGAAGACCAAAAGACAACCCTCAGAATGGGAGAAAATATTTGCAAATGAAGCAACTGACAAAGGATTAATCTCCAAAATTTACAAGCAGCTCATGTAGCTCAATATCAAAAAAACAAACAACCCAATCCAAAAATGGGCAGAAGACCTAAGTAGACATTTCTCCAAAGAAGACATACAGATTGCCAACAAACACATGAAAGGATGCTCAACATCACTAATCTTTAGAGAAATGCAAATCAAAACTACAGTGAGGTATCACCTCACACCAGTTAGAATGGGCATCATCAGAAAATCTACAAACAGCAAATGCTGGAGAGGGTGTGGAGAAAAGGGAACCCTCTTGCACTGCTGGTGGGAATGTAAATTGATACAGCCACTATGGAGAATAGTATGGAGGTTCCTTATAAAACTAAAAATAGCACTACCATACGACCTAGAAATCCCACTACCGGGCATATACCCTGAGAAAACCATAATTCAAAAAGAGTCATGTACCACAGTGTTCATTGCAGCTCTATTTACAATAGCCAGGACATGCAAGCAACCTAACCTGTCCATTGACAGATGAATGGATAAAGAAGATGTGGCACATATATACAATGTAGTATTTCTTAGCCATAAAAAAAACGAAACTGAGTTTTTTGTAGTGAGGTGGATGGACCTAGAGTCTGTCATACAGAGTGAAGTAAGTCGGAAGAGAAAAGCAAATACCGTATGCTAACACATATATATGGAATCTTAAAAAAAAAAAAAAATGGTTCTGAGGAACCTAGGGACGGGACAGGAATAAAGACGCAGACGTAGAGAATGTACTTGAGGACACGGGGAGGGGGAAGGGTAAGCTGGGACGAAGTGAGAGAGTGGCATGGACATATATACACTACCAAATGTAAAATAGATAGCTAGTGGGAAGCAGCCGCATAGCACAGGGAGATCTGCTTGTTGCTTTGTGACCACCTAGAGGGGTGAGATAGGGAGGGTGAGAGGGAGACACAAGAGGGAGTGGATGTGAGGATATAGGTATAGCTGATTCACTTTGTTATAAAGGAGAAACTAACACACCGTTGTAAAGCAATTATACTCCAATAAAGATGTTAAAAAAAAGTACTATACTAGTATACGTACGGTCTATTCATGAACTTTGATTTTATCATTTAATATGTCTTAGATCCCTTTTCATAACAGCATATATCTCTACCCATGATTTTTTTTTTTTTTTTTGGTACGCGGGCCTGTCACTTCTGTGGCCTCTCCCGTTGCGGAGCACAGGCTCCGGACGCGCAGGCTCAGCGGCCATGGCTCACGGGCCCAGCCGCTCCACGGCATGTGGGATCTTCCTGGACCGGGGCACGAACCTGTGTCCCCTGCATCGGCAGGCAGACTCTCAACTACTGCGCCACCAGGGAAGCCCATACCCATGATTTTAGTTATTGCATAGTGCATCATTCCGATGTACAATTATTTATTTACCCAATCTCTTATCAGTGATTATTTAGTTTCCAGTTTGCCCTTGCAAACAACACTGCAAAGAACAATCCTTACACATATATTATTGTACGTGTATCACAGGGTTTGTTCTACCAAAGAGAATATACATTGCTAATTTTGGTAGATGCCACCAAATTGTACACCAAAAAGATTTAATCAGTACACACACTCTCTAAGATTATGTGTGAGAATAGCCCTGGTTCCCAACCAGGTATTTGACAACCGTAGATATTACCAAATATAAACTTTGCCAATTTATTAGTTGATAACTAGCAGTCCAATACTATTTGGATTTGAATACCTTGAGTTATCATTGAGGCTGAGCATCTTTTCACGCATTCATTGGTAATTTGCTTCTCTTTCTCTGTTGTCTCTCTTTTTCTATGTTATACAGGTTTCCCAAGCTTTCCAAAAATAAAATGAAACCTTTCCTAAGCCAAAATGGCATAAAGCAATGCAATTACCTTAAGACAGATCTTGCTAATGGACACACAAAATAAATCGAGGTAAAGCACAGATGCTCACTGACAAAGTTTGAAGGTATTGGCGGCTTGATGCTGAGATGTTGAGTGTGGAAGGAGCTTAGTGATACCACTCTCGCTGCTGGGCTGCGCTATGCCTCTATAACGGCTCTCAGCAAAACAAACGCTGAAGCCTATTTCTTCTTTTTGCCTTTTTTTTACAAAAGTGAAAAACCTCTTTAGATTTCTTCCAGTTAGTGAAAAGGCAGGTAGTCCTGTAAATCTTTTGTAAAAGAGAAGTGGCAAAAAGTGAACTTTAGAAAAGTGGGGGATATGTGTACTTATTCATACCATCTACCCTTCTGCATATTGGGCTCTTCACTGTTTTCTTAATCATTTGTAAGTTTAAAAAATGACCTATTTATCGGCTGCATTTTAGTCTAATAATTTTTCTCAATTGTTTATCTTTTATCAATGATTATGGAATTTCTTGCTATTTAGAAAGATTGTTTAAAATATTTTATATAAACTAATTTTATTCTTTGCCATTAATATCGCTGGGTTTGAAATCTTCCAGACCTCCCTGTAAACCAACTACAGGAAATTTTCCTCAGAGATAAATTGCCTTTTTCCCATTTGATTGTTGAGAAAGAATAACATTGGCAATGTGAGGCACTGAGGAAATTTAATCTGTGCATAATTGCTTTTAACCCTCATAATAATCCTATGAGATAAATATTATTTATTATCCCCATCTTAAGGACAAGGAAACTGGTTTAAGCAAAGTTTTTTGCTTAAACTCATAAAAGAAGTAAATGGTGAGACCAGAATTCAAATCTAGGCAATGTGAATCTGAGCTTGAGCACCTTGCCTCTACATTAACTATTTCCTTTTGAGATTTCTATTACAGTGCCTGCAACATTTACAACACTTATTTTTTACGTCTCCAAGAAATCCTTTGTAGGGTAGGGAATGCATTAATCTCTGCATTCCCCAGAGCATACCACAGGACCTGGAAATCAGAAAATGATGGAAAATATTTACTGAAAGAATTATTAATCTGTGATAGTTGTTATAAACATTCAATTAGTTGTGCATGCTTACCAATTGCTATAAGGGAGTCAAAAGAAAGAAATTACAGATCTTTTCTTGGAGAATTTATAGTTTACTACCGGAAAGTTAAACTATATATACTTGTGAAAGACTGAAGGATATTTACAAAAGAATATCTACTTAATCTCCAAGAGGCTGTATTAATAATGAAGCAAACAAGTTTGTTCATAAACAACTGAATAAATGAATGAATGAATGGTTTTGCTTTGCCTTGCCAGTTATTTTTTTCCCCCAAGATCTCTACTCTTATATTATTATTTTTAAAAAGTATCGAGTTAACCTTCTAAAAAGAAAAAAAATGAGTGTGTGGCTCAGTTTGGAAACAAAGTATTACAGAGTAGAAATTCAGGATTAAGGTCAGATTCTATGCAACAATGCTGAAACAGAAAAGCCTGATTTTTAGCTCAGTTCTCCAACTGAGTGCTAGGTGAGTGCTGGAGGTGTGAGAACGTAAGCCAGTATAATTGGCTTTGAAATACATCTTTGAAAAATTCTGTCTCGTTATGGCATGCCACATATGCTAGCATTTGACCCCTGGAAAAAAGGATGGTATCACACCGAAATCATGACTTACAATTTTTTCATATTGCTCGCTAAATGGATTTCTCTCTATTTCATTCTTATGTTGAGAGCAGACAGAATTCTTACTCATACAAAAGGGATAGTCACCTGAAGCTTTTCCTTCAATTATCACTAGAGTGAGAAAGTTAATCAAGGGATTATGTATATTTATATATATCAGATAAATAATACGGATAGGTTGTAGGATATATAGGGTATGTTACAGGCTGAATTTTGCCCCTCCTCCCCAATTCATGTGTTGAAATGCTAACCCCCAGAACCTTAGAATGTGACTGTATTTGGAGATAGGGACTTTAAAGATGTAATTAAAGATGTAATTAAGGAAAATGAACTCATATGGGTGGTACCTGAACTAATAGGACCGATGTTCCTATTTGAAGAGGAAAGTTGGACACAGCTATGCATGCACACAGAGAAAAGACCCCATGAGGACAAAGGGAGAAGATGGTCATCTACAAGTCAAGGAGAGACGCCTCAGAATGAAATCAATCCTGCTGATGCCTTGAACTCGGACTTGTAGCCTCCAGAACTGTGAGAAAATAAATTCTGTTGTTGAAGCTGCCCAGTCTGTGGTATTTGTTTTAGTAAACTTAAAGAACTAATACAGGGTACAGATAGATAGATAGATTTTTATATTTATATATGTATAAACATTCTTTTCTGGTATGTAGAGAACAAGAGGGAAAAGAATCTCACATCTCTCTTCCTTTCTCTTTTTGGATTGCAGACTCTCCTCGTAAATACAAAAAGTAATAATGCTAACAAAGTAAACAGAAAGGAAAATAATACTATTTTTGACCCCTGTGCAATCTTTTCTAAAATTACTGCATTTTTTTAATTTACATTGAGAAGCTGATGTTTAAAGTTTTATTAACGTGGAAGAACTCACTACTCTTCCAAACATACAGAAATAATAGATAAAATATGATAGAGGATTCTTTTAAAATACACAGCTGAATTAGAATAATAGAAAGTAATTCCCTGCCCCCACCAAGCACAGAGCCAAGCATCACACTGCAGGTTGCTATAAGACCTAGGTCTAAGGACTGAAAGTTAGGATATATATTGAGAGAAAGAAAAAATGATAATGCAAATTTCATAAAATAATAACAATATTAACAATCAGGGTAAAGGATGTGTGGGTATTATGGGTGCTACTGCTTTTTTCATGTGCTCAATTTCAAACTTAAGTTTGAATTGTTTCCAAATAAAAAATCTTTAAGTTAAAAAACAGAAAGATATTTTTGGGTAACATTTTCACACCTAGGCTTTTCAGATACAGGAAGTACTCCAAGTGCTGAGCAAACTCCATAAGAATAAACGCATACCTACATACACCACAGTGAAATTGCAAGATACTAAAGACACAAAGAATATCTTGGAATCCACCAGAGAGGAAAAGCACATAACCTGCAATGAAAGGCAACTAGATTATTGCAGACTTTTCTTCATCTGCCGTGAGAACAGGCAATAGAGAAATAACATCTTCCAAGCTGACAACCCTCAAACTAGAATTCTACAGCCTAATAAACCATCATTCAATGGACAGGGATTAAAAATATTACCAGGACTTCCTTGGTGGTGCAGTGATTAAGAGTCTGCCTGCCAATGCAGGGGAAACGGGTTCGATCCCTGGTCGGGGAAGATCCCACATGCCGCAGAGCAACTAAGCCTGTGTGCCACAACTACTGAGTCTGAGCTCCACAACTACTGAAGCCCGCGTGCCTAGAGCCCGTGCTCCACAACGAGAAGCCACCGCAGTGAGAAGCCCGCACACTGCAACAAAGAGTAGCCCCCACTCACCGCAACCAGAGAAAAGTCCGCCTGCAGCAACGAAGACCCAACGCAGCCAAAAAAAAAAAAAAAAAAAATTTGTAAAAAAAAAAAAAAAAAAAAGAATTCCTGACTGGGTAGGACATCATAAGGTTTTCTTTTCCACAGAGTGTCTGACACAGTTGCAATAATTTATTAAATAAAAGTAAAAGTCACATTATATGAAGAGACAGAACAAGTCAAAGAAACTGGGCTTTCTAGATGAGTGTTAATCAATGTGGATCTAAAAGCAACAGGAAAAGCAAAAGAATTTGGGCTTGGAGTGTGAGGACATTTTTAGGTGCTGCAGAAAGGCTGTGGTGTCTTTCCAGGAAAGCTGGAATTGGGTTAAAATAAGATAAGATAACCTCAGTGAAGAGATAAGTCCTTTTCCACTGAATGTCTCCTTCAGTGGAGAAATTAAAGTAAAAGGGGATTTCTTTATCATAGAAAGGGGAGAGGGAGGCCACTGTTTCAGAGGGAAGAGAGCTGTGAGAGGAGGGATCTGGAAAGAAAACCTGTGAGTCATGAAGAAATGATAGTACACAAGAAGGTGGATACTTTGATCAGTTAAGGTTGCAGTAAAAGGTAAGGGTGTGTGGCTTGATAGAATGTGTTGGCTGCATGTTTTCTAAAATAGTTAATTCCAGCAGTCCCTTGACCCTTCCTGGCTGAGGAAATAGCAGCCTAGTGGATGAAGTTTAGACCTTTCTAGAAGAAGAAAGAAAAACGCTGTCTTTTAAAAACTAGTCCAGAAAAATAATAATTATGAGGCAATAATATGCCCATTAATTTATTAAATGTAAAGAGATAGCTCTATCTGCTTCTCTATCTATAGCACCATTAATTTATTTTACTTTTTTTCCTCTCTCTTTCCCACCCAACATTTTCAAGTACTTTTCAGACCACTGAGTGTGCATTGTCTCTGGGGAGGGATGTGAAAAGATAAAGCAGAGGAAAATGTTTTTCAGGCTTTGGTTTCTAAGGTTCTAAGCCTTAGGGAACTAGAGAGGATTCTAGACTTACCAAGGTATTTCGAGGCAGAGCAGAATTTCCCCCCACCTTCTCATTAAACCAGAACCAAAACCAAAATGAGACAAAATCCAAAATACTTTGGGTTCAGATTAGAAGAGAGAGAAGAGAGGATGATGAACTTGGGAAGAAGTAAGACCTGGAGATAGAGCCACCCTTAGAGTCACCCTGAAAGGAAGGAGGAAAGTTGCAACAGCAAAGACCTGCAGCCACATATGTAATTGGGGGTCCAAGGAGCTGGACCTGAGTGAGCTGACAAGCTTGCACTTGTATAAGCAGAATGTGTTGCCTCATCACAGGGGTAATGCTAACTGAACTTCCCCTCTGTAGCCTTGGGTAGATTCCTTCTCCACAGCATTGCGCCTAAGGATCACAAGTGACCCCTGTCAGTGCCCACAGGTGTAGATAACAACAGCCCTAAAATGCCACTGGATGAAAGGGGGTGGGGAGTTTTATATGGATGAGGAAGTCCTTGTTCCTGAACCCTGGTAATGTTACTGAACCAAACTTATGTTCCTTCACCTGACTCACAGCAGAGACAATTTATTGACACCAGGTTGTGGTGAAGGAAAGTACAGTGTTTATTGTAGGGCCAAGCAAGGAGAATGGGCAGCTCATGCTCAAAAGATCTGAACTCCCTGATGGATTTCAGGGAAGGGTTTTTAAAGGTAAGATGAGGGAGAGGGTGGCAGGGTGCCTGATCAGCTTGTGAACACTCTTCTGATTGGTTGGTGGTGAGGTAATCGGGAGTCAACATCGTCAACTTTCTGGTTCCAACCAGTCTGGGGTCTACATGCTGGTGGTCAGCAGTTAACTTCTTCCACCTGATGGGGGCTTTCATATCTGCAAAACAACTGAAAGATATGGCTCAGGATATTATCTATAACCCTTGACGAGGAACTAAATGTCTTTTGACTTTGTTTTATGGATAAACTATTATTATTTTATGTTGCTTGACTGCTTTCCTTTGTTTCTGCATTTTCTCACTTTTTAAATTAAATTTGCTCTTTGGAACTCGGGAAAGGCCTAGGAGGCTAAAACTTTTCTATAAATAAGAGGTGTGGGGGGCTTCCCTGGTGGCTCAGTGGTTGAGAGTCTGCCTGCTGATGCAGGGTACATGGGTTCATGCCCTGGTCCGGGAAGATCCCACATGCCGCGGAGCGGATAGGCCTGTGAGCCATGGCTGCTGAGCCTGCGCATCTGGAGCCTGTGCTCCGCAACGGGAGAGGCCACAACAGTGAGAGGCCCGCGTACCACAAAAAATAATAATAATAATAAGAGGTGGGGGACTTTGTGTGGGGGCGTGGGCTGTCCCTGGGAAGGCCCCAAAGGGTCCTGCTCAGTTTTAGTAAGATATACCCCGACTACAGAACCTTCCACCAATGTCAGATAAGCAGTATCTAAATGGCCCCTAGAAGTAGGGTTTACTGAAGAAGTTCATTTTAAAAAGAAATCTTTTCTTTTAGAGTTGAGAAAAGTAGAGTAAAAGTAAAATAAACACCTCATTTATGGAAGTGTAACAATGTTTGCTTTCCATCTTTTTGTTGTTGTTAGTTCTGAACTTTCCACGGGAAAACAAATGATCACTTCAAAATCTGTAATTTGAACATCAGGCTAAATTTGTTTAAAATAAACTAAAATGTTTTAAAATGCCAATAATCCTCATAATTATTGAAAATTTAAAAATAAGGAGAAAAAAATTAAGACATTCATAATACCAACATTCAGAGATAAATACTTTTTAACATTTTGGTATAATTTCCAAGACACTATGAGACGTAACCATTCAGATGTAAAGAATCTTACTCTGTAAGAGTTTGATTTCACACTGTTTTTTCATCTTACAAGGCATATGTTGAGTGTGACAAAATGGGAGCCACCATGAGGGCATGAAGGCATCTTTGTAGGTATAAAGTTCGTGACTTTTGTAGTAAGTTTTCTTTTCAAGAAACTCACAGTTTTCTAGTGTATACCAGCAATGGTCTGGTGGACTGTTTGCATTGTCTTTATTGATTTATTTTTTCTTTACTGTTTGTGTCGGTCAACAATTACCACAGCAATGCTGAGTAACAAATCCACTCCAAACTCTGTGGCTTAAAGCAGCAATTTATTCTTTTTTTTTTTTTTTTTTTTTTAGCAATTTATTCTTATTAATGTGTCTGTGCCTGATCCAAGCTGGAGTAGACTGGGCTTGGTTCCAAGTTGCAAACTGAATCCAGATCTGCCCTACATTTCTGTCATCCTTCTGGGAACCAACAGATTACCTAGGTTATGCTCTTCTCATGGTGATGGACAGGTGCAAGAGAGCAAGTCTAACCACACTCACACATTTCAAGCTTCTACTTGTTTCACATCTGTGAACAACCTATGGGCCAGAACAAGTCGATGGACCAGCCCAAAGGCAAGGGCAGCAATGTACACTATACCTGGCAGGAGACCAAAGAGGGTCACATGTCCAGCAACAACTAGCAGACTTTGCTTATGCGGATTAGAGGGCAGGATAATTATTGAGTAATAATGGAATCTATTCCATTAAATTTCAATGCAAACATTGAGTATCATAAGTTTGCTTTGTCAATTCTTGAAGTGATTGTATACTGTTAAGGTCAATGGTACTTACATTTTGATTTACAAAAATTTCCCTTATGACAACTTTCCATGGATGACTCACTTTCATAAGATAGGAGAAGAAACATACATTTTTATTGACTTTATGATTACTAGGTTGTTTTGTAACCACTTTTCCATGCCAGTAACCAGTAATAGCAATATTCATTCTAATTCCTGATTCTATTTTAAATTTCCCTTGTTAAACTAGAAGTTTAAACAGGTAGAACAATCATTTTAAACACAAAGTATTCCCTACACAGGGCAGTAGAAAGGCTAAAGACCCCAAGAGAAGAGAGGGTCAGATTTAGGAACTAAGACCCTATAAACTGGTTTTAGGGATCAGAAACTAGGGGAAAGGGAAGAAGGCTCTTTGACTGCCGTGAGAGCCTGTCCACTGATGACATCTCACGCTTTCATAAAAGCAAAACCCTAAATGAAAACCAACAAAGTGACTCTGAAAAGAGTGCTCTGAGGTAGCTCCTCATTTCAGCCAAATCCCATGTGAGCTGCTGCTTTCACTATAAGTTTCCATCTCAACAGCCCTGGAAAGAACATGACTCTATTCCTTTTTCCTCCTCCCTCCCTCCTTGCCTTCCTGCCTTCCTTCCTTCCTTCCTTCCTTCCTTCCTTCCTTCCTCTCTCTCTCCCCACCCTCCCTCTCGCTCTCAGTCTCTTTCTCTCTTAAATAAACTTTTTTCTATACATATTCATAAAGTTGAAAGCAACATGAAAACCCATTTAGTGTATACCTCTGCTATTAGACTGGACCACACCTAAAATAATCTGGACAGAAAAGAAAAACTTGGTGAGAGTTGGCAACCTTTTAGTTGGAAGTTTGCTAATGTCAGCATTTCAGGAGGCTGGTGTGCCAGGTGGCAGGAGGAAATAGACTTGTATTATATGGGAGATATGAGCTACTGGCACTGACAAAGTAGTGCTGCTATCATGGCTTGGTCTTGATGGAATCAAGCTTAGGTTGGGCCTGGTATAGCTCTAGGCTAAACTGTTGGCTAAGATTGATTTGCTAGGACAGGCAATAACTTCCCTAGAACTGCAAGCATTTATATAGGGTGACCGTTTATGTCACCTGCCCAGTTTGCCATACAACACTATTGTCGAAGAACTCTAGCCAGCAGATACTGAGCAAGTCGTGCCATGTGTTTTCCCTTTCAGAATCTTTCAGTGGCTAAGAAATTCAGATGTCTGTGCTTCACACATAAGTTCCTTCATGATTTGATATTTGAGTAGCTTTCTAGCTTCATCTGTAGTAATATTCTGTCCTCATGCTTCATGCAGTGGCATGGTAAATGTTTTAACTGTCAGCTCTCTGGAGAAGAAAGTTGAGGCTCTGCTTTGCAGTGATTCTGACTTCTGTGGTGAATATTCCCATTTTAGCTGATCTCAAGCTACCAGTGTGAAATCAGTGAAGGGAGAGTGGGGAAGAGCTGTGTACCATGGGTCTTGCAACCTTATGGGAGCCAGCTTGGGCACACCACTGACTCCAGACCTTCCCACAGCCGAGAATGTTCTTCACTTTCTTTACTCCTACTCTGCCTCCGATACTCAGCATCACTGATACCCGCTTCCCCCCAGCTCATCTGAGTTATGTGCCCAATGTGCCCAATGAGTGTTTCACACTCTCCTTCCTTCTTTAAACAAGCATTTATTGTTTTCTGCGTTTCACACGTTAGCTTAAGTATTAGAGAAATACTGTTGAACAGAGCAAATTACTCAGGCTCTGGGCACATTTGCTCAGCCTTGTAAGAGAGGAGGACAAACAGTATGTGTGGTACGTGCTGTTACTGGGGTAAGCACAGAGGAGGGCCACCAATATGGAGCATAGCATGCAAGTATTCTCCCTACTTCACTGTAAGAATAAAATGAGAAGAAATCCAAACTGGGAGGAATAAAATAATACATTTTTTGAGATATTTCAACCCCCCAAATATTAGTGAACACTCCAGACCCAGTCTAGAGAAATGTAGTAAACTGGTGATGTAGTAAATGATTTATCAGACCAGTAAGAGATCAGTAAGAGATATTGCCTTCATTCTTTCTCACGTGCTGCCCCTAAACGTGAAATGAGTAACGGACTTGGGCCTAACAAATCAGAATACTTCATGCACTTGACCACAGTGATTGTCCAAAGATAGACCCTTGACCGGAGGTGGGTTGCTAATCTTATTACTTTTATCCTGGGATTCATATAGAGTTCCTGGGGAAAAGAAGCTATCTTTTCCCCCCTGCCCGGGCTTAATAAGCTGGAATGTTATAGGGGATTACCAGAGGGCCATTTTCTCTGGTATTTGAAAGTATGAAAATGCCATGCAGAAATGGAAATGGGAAGAGAGAGACAATGGGTTGAGTTGAGTCCTCAGTTCAATTCCCTGAGCTGCTAGGTCTACCAGCTCTTGCTCTGGTCTGCTACGCCACCCAAACATCCTTCCCAGTTGTCAGAGCCAGCAAATCAAGTGTTGCTTTTGCTGGTTTGAGTTAGAGTTCTGTGATACAACAAAACATTTCCTGACAAATATAGTGACCCTGGATGTGACCTCAAGGGGGCAAGACTGGGTTATAAAAACTGCACCTCCAGGGAGGCACTTGTTCCACATTCCTCGAGCTCCTTCCTCTACCTAGAATCTGTATGGGCTCCCAGATGGCACCAAGTACGTGGGCAGGGCCTACAAATATGAATAAGAGGAAGTCCCTGTGCAGGGACTTACCACTTACTTATGACAAATGCATCCAGACGATATGACAGAAACCTACCAAACTGGGGAAGCCAAGAAGGAATTAGTCAATTGTAGATAGGGGTGAGGGAGAGAATTTTTTAAAAGCAGTTCCTGGGGCTTTCCTGGTGGTGCAGTGGTTGAGAGTCCGCCTGCCGATGCAGGGGACACGGGTTTGTGCCCTGGTCCGGGAAGATCCCACATGCCACGGAGCGGCTGGGCCCGTGAGCTATGGCCACTGAGCCTGCGTGTCCGGAGCCTGTGCTCCACAACGGGCGAGGCCACAACAGTGAGAGGCCCGCGTACCGCAAAAAAAATAAGTAAATAAAATAAAAGCGGTTCCTTAATAACAATTAATTCTTACTAAGCAACTCCTATATTTCTCTTTACATGGGCTTATCTCATTTAAACCTCTTCAACTGTTAATGGCTAAGGGCCATTGTTCTTCCCATTTTTCAGATAAGAAAACTGAGATTTTATGTAATGACAAATTGATATTGGACACCTTGCCCAAGTTTCCAATTCTAGTAAGTTGGAGAGTCAGAATTTGATCCTGACTCTTTTACTCCAAAGCCCAGTGGGATGAGGGTTAAAGTTGTTCCACAGTTAATATCATAAAGAAGAAAAAGAACATATAATGGAAGTTTTTACCTGAATTAAGAAAATATTGAAATTACACGGAACACAATTCATTGCCAACAAACAAACGCAAACCCCAAGTGCTCAGTCATCTAAAGCTGTTTAAATATGCCACATATCCCTCTTAGGTGTATTACAGGCTCAACATTAATTAGAGAGAAGCCTATTTAACTTTACTTAATCCACTTTCCCTCAAACTTATTTGAATCTGGAACCACTTTGGGGGGAAATCTCATTATATAATATAAAATTAATATCCCATGGGACGCTCTTGGGGAAATGCTTCTCTTTTTCAGAAGAAAGCATGAAATGTCGAAGGTCATAACAAAGTGAAATCAATTAATCAATACATATGTACTGAGTACCTCCAATACACTCAGCAATGTGCCAGGAGCTATTTATGGTCAGTGGAAACAGAGTAAGTAACAGGGGAAATCTAAATTTCAAGGAATTTAAAACAAAGCAATAAAAGACAATAATTAAGGCTTCAAGTCAATCCAACAATTATCCATTAAACTACTGTGCATTATATTAAAACAGGCTCTTCTGTAAGCTCTGTGGTGGTTACTGAAATGAGTAAAACTAGTTCCCGCCTTCAAGGGACTTACAGTCTAGAAATGGTGAGTTTGGAGAAGAGGAGATATTAATGAGTTGGAAAAATCAGGACAGATATTTTTGAAGAAAAGAGTATGTGGTCTTAAAGGAGTTAGTTTAATTTTTTTTTATTATTGTTTTTAATAAAGACTTAAAACTTCTATCTGACTAGAGTACCTATGAAAGAAAAGGTATTGCTATCCAGAAGATATAAAACCTCCTAGGAAAAAAATAATAAAAATCCAGAAGAACCAATAGGAAAACAGAGAAAGCCTATGACAGACAGCCATACTCAGTTATACTTGTATACTCAAAAGACTACAAATTGCCAATAAACACTTGAAAAAATGCCCAACCTCACTAACAATCAGGGAAGTACAAATAACAACAAGGCAAATATTTTTCATCCAACCAATTAGAAAAAGATTTAAAGATTGATAGTGCCTGTTGTTGGAAATGTTGCAGAGAATTAGGTATTCGCAAAAAACAGTTGGCAGAGTATAAAATAATTTTGAGAGCAATTTGCTTGTACCTATCAAATTTTTAAATTGCCAGTTCCCTGTAATTCAGACGATCCACTTCTAACAATCTACCCAAAGAAACAGCTGAAACTTTGCAGAAAGTGTGCATTTGTTGCAAATTGTTTTAATCACAAAACATTTTGAAAAGCCCATCATGACTGCAGAGGCATGGTTAAAACATATTCAATAAAATATATTTTATTTCATTCAATAAAATTCTCTGCAGGAGCTAAAAGAAATGAGCGAGATCTCTTTGTACTGACTGAGAAAGTTCTCCAAGACAGTGGAAAAATCAAATTGCAAAACAATGTGTATTACGTGGTTCCTTTTAAATTAGAATGTATATGTATAAACCTATGAATATATGTACATTTGTGTGTGGATAGATGAATGCAAGGACCAAGAACGGGAGGATTCTCTTATAACTATTAATACCAGTTACCTTTGGAAGGAGGAGTGGAATTAGGGGTTATGATAGATGGGAATTTTCACATTTTACTCTCTGTACAAATACATGTCTTAAGTGGTTTGCACTGAGAATATATTCATGCAGTATTTATGCACTTTAAAAAATAAACAAAGGAGAGGTATTTAAAAGAAAGTAGAATTAATATGATTGAGTGCTAGCTGAGAAATTTAATGAGTTTGTTTGCATGGGATGGTGACGCATCTCATCTAACTAGGGCCGAGGATGCATCTACAGTAGAAACGAGAATTAAAGTTTAATAAGAGACAAATGGGACTAAATTAAAGAGAAACTTGGAACTAGAAAGAGCCGTTCAGGTTTCACACTATAGCTTTGATATTAGTTAAGTTCATTAAGATTGCTAGAAAGTGCCCTAAAACCTCCACACGACCACTGTGCTGCCCCATCTGACCTTAGGTTAGGGGTGGGGTAAGGATTAAATTCAGATGAATTTCATATCAAGCCACCTAAAATTCTCCATTTTCAAGGTTGACTTTGGTTTGCCCCTACTTTGATTGCTAGGCCAATCAGATGAGGTCAAGATAGCAGGATTAGTATCTCTCAAAGCAAAACTACTAGCTGCTTTGTGACAAACTGCCCAAATCCACTTGTTTTAGAAGAGGCCAGCTGGGGCTAGCAGAGATTTTGAATTGGGTGGATTCCTTTCCATTATAGAACAATTGCAAGAAGTTATAGAAATCTAATGATTGACAAGAGCTTTGAGATTGCCTTCCTTCCAGTGGCTTCCCATTTCTCTCAAACTAAATTTCACTTCCCCACTCTGGCTTAAAGGCCCTTGGTGACCCCTTCCCATAGCGACCCCTCCGACACAACCTCTCCCTTTTTCACTCTGATTCTACCACAAATGATCACAGCGCTGTTTCCAAGGTCGACCAAGCCTGCTGGGCATTCCCACAGCATTTGCTACTGATAACACCATCACCTATTTGGGAAAGAGGGCTGCTCTCTTTGCTAATCCTGTCTCCCACCCTCTTTTCTTAATCCCCATGGAATAGCAGAGGTCAGGCTTTTACTAAGACTTTACTGAGGGCTGGGATTCATTTGGGAAAGGAAGTTCGATGCAGGAAAGAGAAATATAACTGCTACTAGAAGAGGCTATTTTGAGAGCCCATAGCCTCCAGGCATCCCTCAGAATCCATTATGGGGCTTCTTGTTGGCTTGAGTCCTGGCCTGCTGCCATTAGTGGGGCCAGTTTACTCAGCAGTGAGACTTCTGAACATTCATCTTCCTTAAAGTTCAGTTCAACTGCTGAAAGGTTTGGAGAGAGGAAAAGGTTCATTGCCATCTAGTCCCACCTTAGACAAGCTAATTAACCCTTTTGTGCCTCAGTCTCCTCTTTTGTAAAATGTGCAGAATAATAGGACAGCTTCCATATAGGGTTATTGTGAATTAAATGAGTTAATATATGTAAAGCATTTAGAGCAGTGTCAGGCTGCACTACTAAGTTCTGGATGAGTGTGAGTTATTAATACCCACATCACACCATTGAACTTAATGCCACATTTCCATTACCTTACACTTCTGCAGTTGAGGCTTTTAGCATAGGTGAGGAATTTACTTTTTTTTTCTAGTAAATCCTCTCTGTTGTCTTGGGATCATTTTTCTAAACCAGTGGGACTTTTTTTGGCTAGACTCTATCATCCAACACATAGAGTATTATATCCAATTACTACGGCATACCACAGATGTTCTCTCTCATCAAGAATAATGATTTTTTTTTTTTAACAAAGTGATTAAGGGCCTGTATGCACTATGTTCCTGAATGCATGCGAGTGTGTGTGTTTGCACAGAAGTGTTTAAGGCAGGGATATAACCTCTTCCTCATCTCAAAGGTACATAAAGTTTTTAATAAGACCACGGATAATCTAAATGTTTAAATAGGAGTCTGAGATGAGTCAGGGTAAACGGGATGCTGGCTATGAGCAGAGTTTGAAAGCATCATGCCATAAAGATCTAGCATAGGAACATTGATGCCTTGGCAGTTTTTATGAGAGAAACTTATCTTGTAGAAATGCATACTAGATAGAAAAGTTAGTTTTTAAATTTTTTATTATCCCTTAAAATTTAAAAATATTTAAACGTATCACACCTTAAGGGCATGAACAGAGTGAGGTTAGCTTTGTTTAACCAAAACAGGGCAGCCTGTGAAGCTTGAAGAAAAAATCAAATGTAGGACAAATCACAAGGCCTATTTTATGGAGTGAGTGGTAAGCCAGGAGGTGAGCCAGACCAAAAACATTTGGTACCTTTAAAACTATTTCAAATTTACTTTGGGAATGCAAGCTTGATGGATAGACAACTATAAAATAAATTCTTGTGAGTTAACAGATTTTAAGTTTTTAGAGACGTTAGGGTACAGAATGGAAGGAGGAAGTACGCATGATACCCAGTGTTATGTGGAAGAGAAGAAAGTGCTTTTGGTAGCCAGGGGGCCTACACAAAGCAGCATATTCAGGAAGGACTTGAACCCGTCCTGCCCTAGTCAGGAAGCATTTCAAGAAGGATGTGAGCAGATGTACCGTGACTGTGCCTCTACTACATCAAAGACTGCAGTGGTCCAGGTAATGCAGAGGAATGTTTCCTCCTATAATGCACAACGAATGTGATGTATTCCAGGGCGTACCACAAATCATTTCGTGTTTTCTTTCTGCAAGATAGAGGAGTTGGAGCATATAATTTCTCATTGCTTTTGTCTCTCTAGAATCTTAAGAATCCATCAGGGATCACGGTCATTCCTAATTCTCCTAAAGACATTGTCACTGTCAGTATTAGAACTGTACAGATTAAGGGTCTGAGCCAGTTTGACAACTCTTGGGTACTTATACTGATAAAGAAGCAGACTGAAGCTGGAGTATCCATAAAGAGGTTAAAGGGACGACCATTCATGCATTCAGCCAACATTTCAGCCTCGCTCCTATATTCCAGGCACTGTATTAGGCACTGGGGATGCAGAACCAAGTGAGGCGTGGTCTGCTCAGGGAAGCAGTCTCAGTGGAGAAAAGATCAACAAGCAAAGCGCTGTTAGAGGCCTGTCCTAGGGCATATGGCAGTATAGAGGCAGGGCAGCTACATCAGCCCAAGGTGTTCTTAGGCAGAACAGAAAGTGAGGCTCAGAGCAGTATCTCATTTCTAAACAAGACAACAGGATTGTAGAAGCTTTCCCTTGATTGGCGAAAAAGTGGCTTTTTAAAACAAGCCAAACAGATATCCATCCTTTAGGGAGACCCTGGCACGTGCCAGATGATTCTGCCAATTTTTCATGGACGGAAACACAGAGCAGGGAAGAACTGGTGAGTCTCTGCAAGTAGAAGTCCCTCAAAAGGGTCTGTGTTTCCTAAACGGCGCTCCAAAGGGACTGAACTACTTCCATCCGGGAGAAAAAGACCCTGGCAGTCAGGGCACGGGAGGGTGTACGTCTGGAGGCAATTCAAGGCTTTTTCCATCTTGCCTGATGTGGCAACAAGGAAAGATTTGTTCGTTTTATTTATTTATTTTCCATTTTGAACGCTTTTGCTTTTCCCTTCTTCCCCCCTCCCAGCCACTCGGGTTTGGGTTTTCCATATGACTCATAATTCCTTCCGAAAGTGGAGTCGAATTCATAAAAGTGGTGGTGCGCGGGGGGGGGGGGGGGGGGGGGGGCGGGGGGGGGGGGGGGGGCTGGGAGCCCCAGGGAGTCTTCACTACCGACATTCCCAGCCCCCGGCGCGAGCGGCGGCCGGGCTGGGGAATCCAGCCTGCGCTCGGATGGCGGATACTATCAGAGCCCCGGCGGCCGGGACCGGGTGACTTCGCGGCGGGCGCGGGAGGGTCTGCGGCGGGCGACGCTGCAGCAGCCTCGGCACGGTCGCCGCGCCCCCGGGCGGGAGTGTGCGCGGGTGTGGAAGGCCGGCGTGCGGGCCGCGAGGGGTGTGCGCGCGTGAGGCGGAGCGGGGCTCGCCCCTCGCCGGCGCCCGCCGCCCCGCGGGCGATCGCTCTCTCGCCGTCTCCGGGACCCCCGGACCCCCACGGCCTTTGGTCCGGGCGGGGGAGGGAGAAAGTGAGACTCTGTGTCATCATCATCCATTGTGAGGAGGGGAAGAAATTGGAATCCAGCAGCGGCGAGCAGCAGCTGGGCGGTCACATCTGGGAATGCAAAGCCGACCTCCCCCCCCCTCCTCCTCCACCACCTCCTCCTCTCTCACCCAGGATCACTTCCGAAACCACTTCGCCTTCAGCCCCTGCCTCGGCCAGAGGTTTCATTTTTAACTGAATATTTACGAAAGCTGGAAGCGTGCGAGGGGGTGGGGTGGGGTGGAAATAGCGGCTGCTTCTTTTCCAGGGATTTATTTAATGGGGATGTGTTCAAGGCAAGAGCGAATTCAGAAGGATATCGACGTCGTGATCCAGAAGTCCAGAGCTGAGAAGGACTGCCTGTTTGCAGGTGAGTTCTCGCCTTTCCAGAGCCTCGGACCCAGCGCCAGCTTCCTCTGCCTGCCCGTCACCCCCTTTCCCAGTTTTCTGGCCGCGACGTGTGTGGCTGGGGATAGGGGGTGGGTTGCACGTTCTCATTCCCGGGGTCATTTGGCAACAGCTGCGGGAGCGGGAGCCAAAAGGGGGAGGGGGTGCCAGCCTCTCCCCTTCTCCCCTCCCCCCTCTGGGGCGGCCACTAGCTTCGGGGGCAGAACCCTGATGGCCCGAGCGGGGGTCTAGGCGGGGGAGTCTTGCATTGTATTTTTAGTCCCCGGTGGACGCCCGGAGCGTCCGAGCCCGCCTCCGGGGTTTCAGCAGCAGCGACCCAGGCAGCGGGTTGGACTCGCCGGGTTTGCGCAATGGGCAGAGCAGCGGCGGCGGCTGCCGGGAATGGAGCCCGCTGCGCTGCGCGGCGGTGGCCGGCTGCGCCCGGCACCGAGGCCCCCCGTGGGGCAGCGCTGGGCCGATCTCCCGCCCCTTCTGCTCCCTCTAGTACCTCCGACTGGCAGTGCGATGCCCCGGAAAGAAAAGGGATTCCCGAGGTTCCGAGGCGCGCGCCGCCCCTGCCTGGGGGTCGCCTTTCGTCCATTTTGCTACCCCGGGAGAGGGACTGGATTTTGCTTTCGCAGCCGCGACCTCGGCTGGGGCCGCTTCCGGCTGTCCGGACCGGGAAATTCCCGCCGTTGCCATGGCACCCGGCACTTGTTGCGGGGGGCGGCCTCCCGCGGCACCCGGCACGGGGTGCGCGGCATCCCCTCCCGCACCACTCGGAGAGCGGACCTAGGGGCTCTCCAGCTCTGGCCTCCCGCCCTGCCCCGCCCCGCCAGGTTTCCCTTCGGCTCCATCAAATAGGGGGCCCGAGCCATGACCGGGGTTAAAAATCCACTCCAGGGGTAGCTTTTAACAAGACTTTTCGTTTCAGATTTCAGATACTCAGACTCCACCTTTACTTTCACCTACGTTGGCGGCCCCAAAAGGTACTTATGTGTAGAGTTGCTTCATTTCCTGTTCACAGGCTTGTGTTTCCTTTGTTCTTAGCGTGTTCCGTGTTCCGGTATTTTTTCTTCTTATTCTTATTCTTATTCTCTTGTTGTCTTTTAGCCACGTCCCAAGCCTGAGGTCCCTCGATTTTAAATAGCAGAGGGGAAAGAAATATGTTTGATTCAAGTGTTTCTAAGATCACGCCACGGGCTATGAACAGAGCTCTCACACTCCTCGTGTTAAAGCTGTTCTACAGTAGTAGCTAGCTCTTGAGGCTTTAGGGGTTGACATAGGCGAGTGCAAAACCTGAATACTGAGTATAAGACATAACATGTCACAGAATAGTTTGATCACATGTGGTGATTCTTCTGGTGAGCTGGGGCTGCATGTTTCCATGTTTTCTGAAGGTTGACATAAACATGCAGTGTGCCAATTCTCCATGCTTTTTTTTTTTTTTTAAGGAGTCCTATTTTGGTGTTCATAGTTGGAAAGAATTTGGGAGTTATATGTAGCTGGAGTGTATAACTTCTTTCTTGAAGAGGAAGAATGAGAGGTGCATATATTAATACTAAGTTGTTAACAGTATGAAAGAAGCCCAAATCCAATTTTGTGTTTAAAGAATTAGAGATGAAATGAAAAGTAATCGTTAAAATATGCTTTGCTGTCTTCACTTGTTGAGGTAGAATTTTCTCCCTGTTAGCCCTTTGGGGACACAGTGGTTTAAAAGAGCAGTGGCCACATATGAGAACTGTCAGAGTTTTAACCTTGCTGTTCGGACTTGACATTCACTACCATTTGATCATATTCCAAAATATGTCTTAGCTAATGGAAACATTTATGAACATATAAATTGCAAAAGAAGCTTTCTTCTGTAAATAAATTTTTTACAAGCTTGAAATTGTTACGAATCTTAAAAATGCTTAGGATCTGTGTTGCAATGTACATCTCAAAAAAGCTTTCATTGAAATAGTTATTCAGGTTTCCCATATGCACAGTACACCTAAGTGTCAGGATTGGTATATTGATTTGATTTACTGGTTGAAAATATAACATATGGACTTATTGGGGGAGAATAAAATTACAGTATTTCTCAATTTCCTATAGTACCATCATTTTTGAATAAAAAGAATCAATTAGAAGAGATTCAACTAAATTAACGCTGCTCCTACACTTGCTATCCAGAGAATGTTGGTGTATGACTAATAATCTCTAGAGTTGTTTTAATAGTTAAAATATGCTGTGTGGCCCACTGAAAACATTCCCCATGCAGTCAGGTTGATACCTGCTTGAGTTGTCTGTTTCACAATTGTGGTTCATCTCATGAGAGGTGCGGACTGGGAAAGCCCTGGGTAGGCTTTTTAACTAACTAGCTTTACTATTTCCAATAAGATAGTAGAGTTGTTTTGGCCTCAGTTTACTTGTCTGTACAAGGGAAAGCCCTGGGTAGGCTTTTTAACTAACTAGCTTTACTATTTCCAATAAGATAGTAGAGTTGTTTTGGCCACAGTTTACTTATCTGCACAAGGAGGGGGTGAACCTTACACTTAATCTCTAAGATCTGTTAGATACTGCACTAAGATTGTTTATCAGCAAATTACTGAACTAGTGTCCACACAACAAGAGGTGAAGGTATGAACGCCTCCAGGAGCAAGGCCTGGAGGTTGGGATGAATAATTAACTGATTGAGATAACGTCAGTTTTCACTGTAGGAACAAGTTTCCTTTTCTATGTTATCCTACTAAGAGATAGTTTTTTCCTTTGGTTCCTGATTTCAATAATGGGGAACTTGCATATCTAACGTGGAACAGTCTGCTTTTCAAAGATGTGTTGTGAATTGTTGATGTGATTGCTTTGTCTTCCCAAAAGCTTGTTCTATAAACCAATATATAAAAGATTGTTTTGGTACAGTAATAATAGTACCCTTAATGATTATCCCTTTATGGGTTTGTAGCTAATGGCAGAAAATAAATTTTCCGAAAGAAAAAATATTGTTTTCATGAACTACATTATCTACATTAGAATCTGATATTTATTATGTATTTCTCATTGCTGTGTGTCAGTCGGGCATTTAAAAATCAAATAATCCTCCTCTGTTTTGATTTAATATGCTTATCAACTTGTAATATTCAATTAATAGTGTCATGTCGGGAAAACTAGACTTATTTCCGGATTAAAGGAAGTTGGGGGTCTTATGGAGAGATAGTACATGTTTATCTTGAATTATATTGTACTATCATTTCATCTAAACCATTGAAAACATTTATTTTTGAGAAATGATTTTTGAGAATAATTTTCAATTCAAGTTGTAGTTAAAACAATCTGCTCTTTTGTGTCTGACACTCTCCAAGAACAATTACACTTTGTTCTAGGACAAAAGTTGATCTTACATGTTACCCTTCAAAAAAAGAAATAATATTGAGAATTTTTTTTAAATGTAAATTTGTGTTTCTGTGGATAAGAGGAAATGCCAAGAGGCCACTGTGACAGGACTGGCTGCTGTCCTAGTAAATTGGCCTGTCATTCAGAGGTTGTGAGAGGGGCAGAGTTCCTTTCGCCATTTGCTCTCCTACCTGGGTGGACTTCAGGTGAGGATTGAGGGGGAGCAGACGGTCAGCTGCAAGACTGGGTTCACTTAGTTCTCCTTCATGGGAAGGTTCATGGAATTATTATTATCCTCAGCTTTGGATTGGATTTGCAAACTGAGGCTCAGAGAGTTTAGAAAACATGCTCAGATTTACTCAGTTACTGATGAAGCTGCCATATGAACCCTGTTATGTCACACTTCTGAGACCTGTGCTCCTTCCTCTACACTAGTGTTCCCAACCTCTTTGAGACCTCTTTGAGACACTCGAACATCAAAAATATTATGCAGATGTTTACTTGAGAGCTGTAGTGTTAGTGTCATTTGATTGAGAAATAATGAGAAAAGTGTTAAATGTTAAGAATTGATGGGCTTCCCTGGTGGCGCAGTGGTTGAGAGTCCGCCTGCCGATGCAGGGGACACGGGTTCGTGCCCCGGTCTGGGAAGATCCCACGTGCCGCGGAGCGGCTGGGCCCGTGAGCCATGGCCGCTGAGCCTGCGCGTCCGGAGCCTGTGCTCCGCAACGGGAGAGGCCACAACAGTGAGAGGCCCGCGTACCGCAAAAAAAAAAAAAAAAAAAAGAATTGGTAATACCATCTACGTATGCTTGAAAACTTGTGTTATACATAGGGCAAGATTGACTCATTGTAGCAATGGTCCTTATAATGCTTCTGACTCCTGGGCTTCTTTGGAAGAACTCCAAAGTCATCAGTGTTCCAGGGCCTGCTGTAGGCTCCTACCGAATGCTGCCCCCCATTTCAGGGGTGTGCTAAGAACTATAAAACCGGAAGCCTCAACTGTATACAATTTGTAAGTTTATGCAAAAGTCATTCCTTCCTTGTACTTTGTCATGCTGTGATCTCCTGCCTCCTTCTTTCTCCTTTTTTGGTTGGCAGTAAACTCCTTTCAGACCACTAAGGTTTGGGGTTATGGTCCTTCATCCCACTTGCAGTCAGTTGTGCAGTTAGTGGTAGAAGAAACAGAAGGGATAAAGTGGGTGGTGACAGCTACTGAGAGGCTGGGGAAGCAGGCTGAGTGTCTGGGGCCAGGAGTTAACAAAGAGAGCAGGGAGAGAGCCCCACATGAGCCTGGCCGTGGACCCCTGTGGGATTCCCTGATTGTGAGCTTTTAGCAAGAAAAGTATTGTGAAGATATAATTGAAGTTTTAAGTGTAGATTGTTAAAAAAAAAAGAAAAAAGATAAGCCAAAAAGAAAAAAATTTTAAAAAACGTGATTTCTCCATCTTCTATTAACATATTAGAATTTATTCTTTCAGAATTTTTATGTCTATATGCATATAAAATGTATGCATCCAAAGACGGTATTATACTCTTGAGACCTCAAGAGTTTTTCACCTAAGAACATGACATGAATGTCTTTCCTTTAGAAAGAATATGAAAATAAAGAAATGTTTATTGAATTAGGATTTTTCCAGTCAAGGAGTGTGCATGATAAGAAATCTAAAATTTATATTAGAAATTATTAATAAATTAGAAATTTAGTATTTAGTGGAATGTTCAGAGTTGCCTGTAAATGTACAAACTGTATTGTATGAATAGACACTTTTTCATGTGGTCATGGGTAGATTGACATCTTTGAAGTGCACTCTTCTCTTTTAGGAGTTTCTGTCCACATAACTGTTTGTGTGACACTAACAGTAGTACTCCACAATCTCTCAAATCACGTGCTACCTCCTCTTTCTCCTGGGCCTTTGCACACCCATCCACATCCTACCCTCCCACCTCTCAACCCTAGTCAGCTTTCCTTGTCGAGATCTTTGCTAACCCAAATTCCCCTCTGAGAAGCCTTTCCTGGCATCCTCTACCCTGTTTGATTTTGTTAGGTGTTTCTAAAATCATGTCACATTGTATTGTTAGCTACTGTTTACTCGATCATCTGTCTGGCCATAAGCCTCTCTGAGGCAGGGTCTGTCTTATTCATTGCAATTTGCCCAGCCCTTCGTGCACTGCCTAGTACTATATATTTTCTCAGTAAGTAGATGTTGAATGAATCACTAAATGAATGCTAAAAGGGCTTCTGGCAGGTGAAAAACAATTTCCTAACCCAAATGACCAGGTGTAGAGATACTCAAATAGTTCAAAAAGCCCCCAATCTGGTGACGTCACTTGGACTGGAATTTCTTATGAATCCAGAAGTTGCTTACCCAAGTTATAAGCCCCGTTCTCTGCCCTGTTCAAATGCTTTCAGGAGACAGATAATGGAATTGCTTAGGATAATAGAGAGTCACAAGGACTGTGGTACACTGGAGAGTTTGGTTTCTAAAAGTATTTAATTCAGTTAAAAAAATCAACACCACTCTGGTTATCAAGCACATCTTCTGGGGACCCTAACCCACCTGGACTCCCAGTGTATAATTCCTTACTCATGGAATGCTATGGAAAGAGAAAATCTACTTGATTGCCAAAGTGCATCTGTTTTCTTTTGATTTTCTTAGAAAGGAGGCATGTACCTGCGTGCAGGAGTTGGGGAACTGGGAGGGTGGAGAAGTAATTCCATCATCTCCAAAAGATTCATCAGTTTTCATTATGAAAGAAGTACATGCTTATTCTAAAATCTTGAAATATGTAATTATTTTGAAACCATCAAGTGCCCCTGAAGGTGTCAGAATGAAAAGAAGGATCTTTTTTTTTTTTTTTAAATAATTAGGATGCTCCTGTTAGAAATGGGGACTTGTTTTCCATAATTTTCGGTTATACCAATTATTATTCAAAATGATGATTTTTTTAAAAAAGTGTGTGCCCTGGAGCCCTGGGAACCTACCTTAGAAGTTTGGGGTGGCCGGTGGAAGGGAGTGTGAAGGAAGCTGAGTGTGTGAGAGCCAGGCTTTCACATCCCTTTGTAAATCACAGCTGCTCTAGCTCTTCTCTGTTCCGTATAACATTTTCTTTGAAAAACGTTTCATTGGTAAATGAGTTTTAAAATCATTGACCTAAAATAACCACCAATTTAATACAAGTGTAACGTTATTGAAGCTTATATAGTAAAAACATATTTAAACTCCATTTATTTCATGGATTAAAATAATACTACTAATCATATTTATGAGCATAACCTCTGCTATGCTTTTTGCCTACCTTACATCCTGTATTTGCAACAGAGAAGACCAGTAGGTATTTTGTCAGCTGTTTTACATTTTATAGCTAAAG
The DNA here is from genome assembly GCF_003676395.1 of Aethalodelphis obliquidens. Taxonomy (NCBI): domain Eukaryota; kingdom Metazoa; phylum Chordata; class Mammalia; order Artiodactyla; family Delphinidae; genus Aethalodelphis; species Aethalodelphis obliquidens. The sequence goes on along the minus strand of NW_020837948.1, from coordinate 79,060,614 downwards.
AAACTGAGGCTTGGGTAGTTTAAATAACAGAGTTAGTAAGAAGCAGAATAGGGATATATTGCAGAGTAAGTCAGTGTTTTTGTGAGGTTTTAAGGGGCATTGATTGAACTGGCAAGACTAGAATAGTAGGGAATGTTTGAGCCTAGGAAGGATTGCTATTGCTAGTGGAATGTCTGCCAGGGGCACACATCTCTTTCCATAGCATTCCATGAAAATCTACTGCTTGGCAGGGGAAGTGCCCAAGCCCAGTGCTAAGCATTAATAGTAGGAAACTTATGTACATTCGCTGTGGAATCCTTACGCAGATATCCGGTCGACCCATTTAAATTCCCCATCATTTCTTTCTGCAGCATTGGGTGAAAAAAATGAATAAAAGTGAAATTTCATCAGCCTTAAAGATATTTTGTAATTCTCTGCACACGTTGGCTTTTGGATGGATATTGTGCTATAGTAGATAAGTATTGCTTTAAAACAGCTGCCACTGACTTTGTATGGAATTTTAATCAAGTTATTGATATATAATCTTTCTTTTTTTCATTCTCTAAATTTCTGAAATCCTATCTTCCATGTACCCCCAGGAAAGACTAATCAGGAATATGTTTTTATTAATAAGGCTTGTCATTCCTATTTTATTGTGTCATACTTTAGGTTTTCTGTTCAGTCATCTCACTTAAATGCTGGGTACTTCAACCCAACACATGAAACAAATCATCATTTCCTCCTTAAAAGAAGCTTCTCTTCCCAGCCCTTCCTTGGGCGGTATCACATCAGTTGAGCCTGGCATGGGGAACCACGGTCTCAGGTTTCATGTATCCCATCATCCTCTTTGCCTCCTAAACTCCACCAGCTCTTCTTTTGTAATCTTGGTTGGCACCTTCATCCCTCCCCATGTTTACACTTGGTCTGGGCCCTGATCACCTTGACTTAGGTCAATCACTTTAACCAAGTGCTTTAAAATACTTGATTAACAGCTACTCACCAATCCAGTTCATTTATACTTGAATTCTTTAAGCATGAATTTAATCATAGCATTTACATGCTCAGAAGCTTTCAAATGCAACCAAAGTTTATTCCGTACCAAATTTAGTCCCCCTTCTTGGCTTTCAAGAGCCAGCTTCCCCATCCATTCATATATATCTCAGCCTTCTAAACACTGACTCACTACTATTTGTTTACTGACCTCATCTCTCCACTCAACAGCAGTTTGTATTAACTTAGTGCATTAAGCATATACAGCAGCTGTTCAAGGTTTATCGATTGTAACGTGTTGCTTAATATTCTTGGTTTGGCTATCAAGATCATGTTTTTTATTATCACGAAGACTGGTTCATTTAATCTTTCTTTGACCCCAAGTAGCAACTCCGTGAAAATGTATAATGTATTCACATACAAGAAGAGGATAGAGTGAGGCCCTGAGTGGAACGAGGTGAGACTGAGAAGACAAGATGAAATCTGAGGAGGGTGGGATTAGGCTATAAACAGATTAGTCCCAATCCATTACACAATAACAACAACAGCAGGTCTCAAGTGTAGTTTATTTGCATATCGGTGACATCCTGTTTGTGGCTGACACCTTCTCAGTATTAAATGGAGGATGCAGATTTTCCAGGGTTAAATTTAAAAGGGAGACATCCACTTAAGTCTTTGTGCAGTCAGATCAATGTTCCTTATACCGAAATTAGCAAACAAGATGGTTTCTTTCTGAACATTTTGAAATGTAGGTTGGAAAGACCCTCCCAATGGCCTGAAAATGTTCTTAGGATTTGTCACCCAACTCTGAAGTGCTGTAGTTATTTGGATTTTCATCATCGTTTTGTTTATAAAGCAAATACAGGTTGTTATTATCCAAGAATCGTTGGTAGATTATTTACTGTATTTGAAGTATAGAATTGAGCCAGAGACTAATAGAACGCCTTTACATTCGTTAGGCTTTCACATCTGTGCAGAAAAAAGTTCAGGCAAAATTGTAAAACAACAAACCAAAAATACTATTAAGGATAGAGCTGTGTAAAAGACACAGTAAGTCAAATAAAATGTCACACACAAGAGATCAATACTCTGTTTAAAGACTAGAACTATTTTAGCAGAGTGCCCAGAATATAGTATTTCCCAATATTTCTTAAATGATAGTAATATTTTTCTGAAGTGCTATGTGATAGTATTTCCCAAACTGTTTAATTAGATGTTAGGTATGTGGCCAGATAATGCCTGGGAAATGATTAGTTAAATAATATTGAACAATTTTAATGGTTGTCTTTTTAGAGACTTTTATGTTAGTGTGCGTTATGCATACCCAAGAGGTGAATGAAGCATTCAGGGTTTTTCAGACTTATTTGATTACAGATCTGGAACATCTCGAGAGAGTCATTTTGTGGAAGACACTTTGGTAAACGCTGTCTTATTCATTAAAAATAGTTTTTGAGCAAACAACAGCATAATATAAATGGAAATTGCCGATTCACATTGAGCCCCGAAGAATTTATTTTAAGTAAGTTTTGCAGACCTTGCTTCATGACAGTTAAAGGCACTTGGCATTTCATGCCACCAACATTTCCACATGAGGATTTATCTTTCTGGGTCTCTCACTCCCTCCTCAGTTGTATTGAAGTCACTTATGATGAGGGTTCTCAACTATTCTTCGTTATCAAAGCACCCAAGTTAGCAGGACTCTGTTTGGCACATGATTAGAAGTCAGCTTCATAAAGAAGTATTAGAGATAATGGTTCTGTGTAGCAGAAGGATTCATTATGTCCTCTTAAATTCTGCCACTGTAACTGCAGTAGAGCTTCTTAGTGGGCCATCTTTGTTGGAGTATATACTGTGGGAGAAGTTGGTGGCGAGAGAAATCTAGAATTTATCTAAATGTTTCATTTCTTTGACAAATTACATTTAAAAAAATCAATGTGGTTATCTATTTTGTAAACTCATTTTCCTCCCAGTGACCACATAAGAAAATTACTTGAAGGAGTTTTACAGCATTTCTCAGAATGTTTTCAACATTAGTCAGGAAGCAAACTCCCTCTTTAGACAGTGTCAGTCGTTAAACTTTAGGCAGCCACACGTTTCTTTTGGTAACACATGAATAGAGGCTGAATCATCTGCTTTACAGCGCACTCCTGGGGACACAGGGTCAGGTCTGTATTTAAAAGGATTTGTGTTAACAGTTGATGTTTTGTCTATACGAACATTTTTGTGATTCAGGAGAACCAGTGGAACCTCACACGTACCAAGATCTGCTTAGTTCTAGGTTTCTCATTTGGAAGTCAGTGTGCAAAATCTTAACAGTGAATTTGTGATTGTGATAATACATTTGTCCATCTATATGTATTTGTGTCATTGATCTTCTTCAGAACAAAGTCTTCGATATTGGCATGCGGGAGACCTAAGCAGAAGGCTAAAATCTGCTTCATGGATAAAAGCTGATGCAGTCATCCTTTCTCATTAAAATGCACCACAGCTAGATATGCAGCAGCAAAAAAAAAAAAGGCCCTCCAGCTGAAAAGCAGTCATTGCTTTATTACTACTACAGAATTTGATATGATTTCTCTAGTGATTGGTCATATTCATTTTTAGCTAACTAAGAAAGAAGTTTGAATAATTCACTGCAAGCCACATTCTTTCTTGATTCTTTTTGGATCAGTCCATCCTTATGAGAAAACCAGCCTAGAATGGTAATTTCAGTGAATTTCGATTAAGCGATTTCCATCAGAGTTGCATATTCTTGGCTGAATTTGACCCCCCATTGATGAAACTTTGGTCAAGAAAGATTTTAGACTTAATTTTTTGGAATTATACTAGTTTGATTTCATATGAGCTTTCTGTGTTGACTTCCTATGTCATTAATTTAAAATTTCCAGTATTCTCGATTCTTTTTTTTTTAAAATAAAAAATATATCTATTTATTTTTGGCCGCATTGGGTCTTCGTTGCTGCGCGCGGGCTTTCTCAAGTTGCGGCAAGAGGGGGCTACTCTTCCTTGCGGTGCCCGGGCTTCTCACTGCAGTGGCTTCTCGTTGCAGAGCATGGGGCTCTAGGCGTGTGGGCTTCAGTAGTTGTGGCAGGCAGGCTCAGTAGCTGTGGCTCGCGGGCTCTAGAGCTCAGGCTCAGTAGTTGTGGCACAAGGGCTTAGTTGCTCCGTGGCATGTGGGATCTTCCCAGACCAGGGCTCAAGCCCGTGTCCCCTGCATTGGCAGGCGGATTCTTAACCACTGCGCCATCAGGGAAGTCCAGTATTCTCAATTCTTGATGTCCAATATGTACAAAATTCTTCCTAACCAAAAGTAATTGGTGGGGAAAAATCTACTTAGGGCAATAGTTTCCTAAAGGGGTATTTTTTCACAACAGAGAAATGTTGACATTTTCAGCCTTTGAGTTATATTCTGGGAAATGTTACATTTCAAAGGTACTTTGAAATCAGAATTCAGGTGCTTAACACTACACAGCTATTAGAATGGCCAAATTCCGGAACACTGGAAGCACCAGATGCTGGCAGGGATGTGGAGCAACAGGAGTTCCTGGCGGGGAGGCAAGGTGTAGGTCCGGTCACTTTGGAAGACAGTTTGGACACTTTCCGATAAAACTAAACCTACTCTTACCTGTGATCCAGCAATCACACTCCTTGGTAGTTACACAAAAGAGTTGAAAACTGAATGTCCACACAGAAACCTGCATGATGTTTATAGCGGTTTTACTCAAAATTGCCCAAACCTGGATGCCACCAACATGTCCTTCATGTTGGTGGATGGATAAGTCAACTGTGGTACATCCAGACAATAGTGGAATATTTTTCAGCACTAAAAAGGAACTAGCTATCAGGCCATGAAAAGACATGGAGGAACCTTAAATGCATGTTGCTAAGTAAAAGAAGCCAATCTGAAGGGCTACACATTCTATGGTTCCAACTATGTGAGTTCTGGAAGTGGCACAACTACAGAGACCGTGAAAAGATCAGTGGTTGCCAGGGGTTAACAGGGGAGGAAGGGCTAAATAGGCAGAACAGAGAATTTTTAGGGTATTGAAACTGTTCTGTGTGATACTATAATGGTAGATACATGTCATTTCACATTTGTGTAAATCCATAAAATGTACAACACCAAGAGTGAACCTTAAAGTAAACTACAGACTCTGGGTGGTAATGATGTGTCGCTGTAGGTTCATCATTATTAATAAATGTATCCCCCTGGTGGGGAAAGTTGGTGATAGGGGAGCCTATGCTTGTGGGGAGGATAGAGGGAGCAAACGGGAAATCTCTATATTCTGCTCAATTTTGCTGTGAACCTAAAACCACTCTAAAAGATAAAGTCCATTTAAAAAATTAGCCAGAAAAAAGAGGCAGGTGCTTGCCAAGGCTTTTCCAACTTAAGATTCATATCTATAGAAAGCAATCTACAGATTCAGTGCAATCCCTATCAAACTACCACTGGCATTTTTCACAGAACTAGAACAAAAAATTTCACAATTTGTATGGAAACACAAAAGACCCCGAATAGCCAAAGCAATCTTGAGAACGAAAAACAGAGCTGGAGGAATCAGGCTCCCTGACTTCAGACTATACTACAAAGCTACAGTAATCAAGACAGTATGGTACTGGCACAAAAACAGAAAGATAGATCAATGGAACAGGATAGAAAGCCCAGAGATAAACCCACACACATATGGTCACCTTATCTTTGATAAAGGAGGCAGGAATGTACAGTGGAGAAAGGACAGCTTCTTCAATAAGTGATGCTGGGAAAATTGGACAGGTACATGTAAAAGTATGAGATTAGATCACTCCCTAACACCATACACAAAAATAAGATCAAAATGGATTAAAGACTTAAATGTAAGGCCAGAAACTATCAAAGTCTTAGAGGAAAACATAGGCAGAACACTCTATGGCATAAATCACAGCAAGATCCTTTTTGACCCACCTCCTAGAGAAATGGAAATAAAAACAAAAATAAACAAATGGGACTTAATGAAACTTAAAAGCTTTTACACAGCAAAGGAAACCATAAACAAGACCACAAGACAACCCTCAGAATGGGAGAAAATATTTGCAAATGAAGCAACTGATAAAGGATTAATCTCCAAAATTTATAAGCAGCTCATGCAGCTCAATAACAAAAAGCAAACAACCCAATCCAAAAATGGGCAGAAGATCTAAATAAACATTTCTTCAAAGAAGATATATGGACTGCCAAAAAACACACGAAAGAATACTCAACATCATTAATCATTAGACAAATGCAAATCAAAACTACAATGAGATATCATCTCACACCAGTCAGAATGGCCATCATCAAAAAATCTAGAAACAATAAATGCTGAAGAGTGTGTGGAGAAAAGGGAACACTCTTGCACTGCTGGTGGGAATGTGAATTGGTACAGCCACTATGGAGAACAGTATGGAGGTTCCTTAAAAAACTACAAATAGAACTACCATATGACCCAGCAATCCCACTCCTGGGCATATATCCTGAGAAAACCATAATTCAAAAAGAGTCATGTACCACAATGTTCATTGCAGCTCTATTTACAATAGCCTGGAGATGGAAACAACCTAAGTGTCCATCACTGGATGAATGGATAAAGAAGATGTGGCACATATATACAATGGAATATTACTCAGCCATAAAACGGAACAAAATTGAGCTATTTGTAATGAGGTGGATGGACCTGGAGTCTGTCATACAGAGTGAAGTAAGTCAGAGAGAGACAGGTACCGTATGCTAACACATATATATGGAATTTAAGAAAAAAAAATGTCATGAAGAACCTAGGGGTAAGACAGAATAAAGACACAGACCTACTAGAGAATGGACTTGAGGATTTGGGGAGGGGGAAGGGTAAGCTGTGACAAGGCGAGAGAGTGGCATGGACATATATACACTACCAAATGTAAGGTAGATAGCTAGTGGGAAGCAGCCGCATAGCACAGGGAGATCAGCTCAGTGCTTTGTGACCACCTGGAGGGGTGGGATAGGGAGGGTGGGAGGGAGGGAGATGCAGGAGGGAGGAGATATGGGAACATATGTATAACTGATTCACTTTGTTATAAAGCAGAAACTAACACACCATTGTAAAGCAATTATACTCCAATAAAGATGTAAAAAAAAAAAAGTTTCAGGATTTCTTTTCACATTACACAGGCATATAAATTTAAATCACGAAAGTATAAGATTAGCTATTTTGTTTTATTAAATAAGAGTGTCTTGGCACAAAACTAAAATGGGTAATCTGTATTATGGTTTTAGCATTTAGCTAATCATGTAAAAGAAAAATCACAATTTTAAATTAGAAATTTATAAGTATTATTCAAATACAGATCATAAAACTGTACTAAACAATAAGTATTTCGTATTCCAAGAAATATCAGTAACTATACAAAAATTCTATGCCTCCAGAATTTTAGTCACCACGGAAACACAATATTTAGTAATGCCAGTGCACTTCTCAAATAAAACCAAGTAGGACTTCGTGCTATCAGATATTTCTGTGGCTGAATACTGAACTTAAGCATAAAATATATTTGAAGTATTTCTCTCTTGTACACACACATACACGCAAACGCACAAACCTGCAAAACACTGAAATGACAGTGCATTTTAAGCTTCCCCCCTCAACATACAAAGATAACGTTCTGAAGTACACTTGTACATGTTAAGAAAATAATGTATCTATTTCTTTCCCTCACACACACACATCCCCATATGGTTTTCAAAGATGGGAAGCACTGAGAATTACCCTGAAAAAATTTTTTTAGGGTGGAGGGATAGGTAGGCAAGGAACATCATACAATTTTTAAAAGTGCCGGTACCATATTACTGCTTTTAGAACCACCACAGACATACATAAAATTCTTAATGAATGTAAGTTGGACAGTGTTTACAAATTAATTATAGTCTAAATATTTTTCAAGTATTATGAAATTGTATTTTATATTTTCCGAAGAAAATATTGCAAATGTAGGTTAACTTATAAGATTATTTTAACAGTTCTTTATAGCCTGTAACATTACAGCATGGTATAGCAGAATTGATTCAGATTCTTTTAACCAACCAGTCAAATGGCTTAACCGCTCTGAGTCTGGATTCTGTCGTCTGTGAAATGGCAGTAGTTATATTGCAGGGTTTTCAGGATTAAACTAGAGAACATGTTTGGAAGGGGTCTTGAAGACTGAAGGAATCACAGGACTCAGAAAGCTGTTAAACTCACTGTTATATTTTATCATAACAAAAAAATACAGATTAAAATCAGCAAACGGCAAAGGCGTATTGGGCAAAGTCCAGGAGACACTGGCACAAATTTCCAAGTGTCTGGTCAGTAGAGTCACATGGACGTACTTCGTTTTCCCTGCAGTGACTGGTGATAACACATGCAGAGTGTTGCCAACCAGGGAAGCTCCCCGAGCCTTGGTGTCCAGGGCTTTCATTAGGGGTCAGTCACAGCCGTACTGCACTTTTATGACTGACCTCAGCTACTCAGACTCCAGCCACAGAACAAAAAAAACAGGTGTTTACCATAAATCACAGTTGTTAGCACAACTATCTGAGCAAATCCAAGACCATAGGCCTAGAAAAACACCCTTATCAGGCAGAATATTCCAAGGGCTCAGAGCTCATTTCCTAGGAACTGGCCAAGGGCCTGTCTCAAAGACAGACCTTTCTTGGGAATGTGCAGGGTTTGAACATCCAAGGCCTGAGTTAATCCTTTTCTGCAGTGTCCTGCACAGGACAATACTTGTGCTGGACAATAGAGAAGGCAATACTTGATATAATTATTCATAGCACTAGCCTGACTAATTCCTGGAGTCTGGGCCCCAGGAGCAAGCAGAATAAGGGCGGAAAATGACCTTTTTTGGGTAGGACAATTGCTCTGATTGATTTGGAAGTGCAAAATGTTCTCGATTTAAAAAGGCATTAATTTGTAAGATGCACTGTCATTGAATAACAACTTCTAATAAAAACTATAGTAAGTGTACACAAATGTTAAAAAGATAGCAATAGCATATGTTCATTTGTATAATTGCATGCTATTCTTTTTTTTTTTTTTTCTCAGTGTCACGAGGTCCAAGTCTAAGCCTTCGTCATTTTTAGAGTCTAAAGATCCTTCAGACTCACTTGTGGCCGCTATCAGGTCACCGCAGCATTCCAGTGATACTAATTTTCCTTCGCCAAGTTCTGGGTTCCTGATCTTCACCTATAACTTTAGAATAGTTAGGCCTCCTTTTTTTAAAAAAATTTTTGAACAATTATAGGTCTTTGTCTACATTTGTTATTTGCTTAACCTTGTAGTTTTTCCCTTTCTTTCACTGAATTATGTATTAGAGAAAATTAAGTAGTTTCTCTGGAAAATCAGCTAAAATGTGTTTTAAGGCCACCATAAGAGCCCTTCTCTTGGCAGGTCCCTCCTATTGTACCAGCCTCCCCCATCCTTAGAAAGTCTTCATATTATTCTGGTACATTTGGCAGTTCCTCCTGACGTTTCTTGCGTTGTCTGACATGTAACGACCCTCTCCGTAGGAAAAAAAAAATCTTTTATTTCAGGGTTGTATCATAGCTTTATGCAACAGACAAGTGGTGATTCCAACGCAGCTGACGATCAAATGAGGTGAAATACTCTGTTGAGGTTAAGCTATCACTTTTGCTAACACTGGTAGGTAAATGTCACAACTTTTAAGAAGTTTCTTTTGATATATATTTTAGAGATGACAAGTTAAAAACATGAGTTTTATAATCAAGAAAATTCAATAACCACGCAAAGGCTTACTGAGCAAGTATATGAGATAGGCAAATACTTCCTAATTTCGGCTTCTAAATTACCCCTCACATTTTGGTCCCAAGCAGATTTCTCATTTATTCCATGTCCTTTACATGCTAGAGAAGCTGTTGGAACAGGTGACTGGAATAACTTTATACATTCTGATAGCCTGGATTGCCTCAACATTTACATGTTTAATTAAAGTATCTGATAAGTTAAATTAATTTGAAACAATATAATGAAGGGAAAGCTCTTCAGATTTTGTGAGAGAGACTATTTTGGGACCAGATATTTATCGCTAGGCTTACTACTTCTGCCTCTTCCATTACCGTGGATCAGTGCCCCTCGTTCTTATTTTTCACAGCGCCCTCCCTCCTGCTTCACATAGCCTATGCGTTTTCTTTTTTGACAGTGACTCTCAAGGCTATTGGAGCTGCTACACCAGGCAAGGTGGGAAACGGGAGGGGTGAATGAACATAGAGGTCATTTGCAAACCATCTGTGTTCTTACTGCTCCTCCATTCACTCTGTCTCTCTGCCTCTGTCTGTGGGCATGTCTATTACAATATGTATTTTTCATGCACACATCTACAATTTTTAAAGAGCAACTATTGTCACAGTTAAAACCGGGGGAAATTGATTTTTTTAAAGGAAATACCAATAGGCAAATAAATCAATTGATTTTTTTCCCCCTGAAACTTGCTTAAGTGTATTGATGAAACACACTCAGTAAAGAAAAACATCACTGTCTCATAAAGTATGTTTCACTTTCATATGCCTTCCATATTCCAGTAACTCAGACTTCCCCTTTCTAAGGGTTAGTTTCTAAGTGATGTTGGAAGCCATGTATGTGGTAAGAGGACAGAATTACAAAATCATATTTAAATAAAAAAGTAAAATCTTGCTGTATTTGGCACAAATCCATCAGTCCTATGTCCTTTGTTAGGACCTGAGGGCATGCCTGATTTTCATAAAAGCCGTGCATTGCCATTCAAATAAACAAGCAAAAATTATTTTTGATACCCTACCGAAAAGCACATGAATAACTTAAGTGTATTAGAAATTTTGCAAATGGTTGAAATTTTATAAAATGCTGAGTTTTATCTTTTTTCATGAATCAAAAAGATAGACCCTAGTTTTCTGAAAAAATAATTCACATAGATAATATCTATGTAATTATAGATAGTAATTAATTAATAGCATAGATAATTTCCCTACTAATAGGGCATGAGTGAGTTTTAGTTCCAACTTAAAAGAATATATATTACCAGAGATATAAAAACAGAAGAATCAAATGTATCCGATCCCATTAGAAAATATTACTTTTTCTTGAAATTTTAAATGACAGGAATTTAATGACATACATAAGTCACCTCTTGTTTCATTTTAAAAAATGGTTTCAGTAAAATGCAGTTGAGCAATTGAGATTTGTTTTCCCAGTACCTATGATATTTTTTGGCTAAAAATTAAGTGAGTTTGGCTTTGAATCCAGTTCATTTATTCTTTAAGGGCTGTTGGATCACTGACCTATGAGGCAAAAGTCATTTAATCATCCTGGATGTGGATAGTCACTTCTAAGCATTTTTTAGATCCTGTTTACTTAAAATGAGAGGGATTAGCATTGGGCACCTGAAAAGGAGGGTGAATATTCCTCTTTGATACCTAGAGCAGCAAGTTTACAGATTCATTATTCTCACAGGTCAGATTGAGAGCTTCATATAAAATTTAATTCCAATTTCAGCTACTTGTGAAGCAGTTTATTTAAAGTAAAATTAAAGTCCTTGTTTTGAAGTTATGGAGGAGACGCAAGAATCAGAACAGAGTTTCTTTCAACCTGAAGTTGCAAGTCTGTGAGTTCAAGGACTAATAAGTAAAAAAGCAAACTATGTAGTGTGATCATTAAGGGGGAACTATTCCTGTAGTTACCCAGTTGAGGAACATTCCAGTCTTGAATCTCCCACTTTCTGTCCTCTGTCTCCCCACACCCCATTCTTCTTTTTCAATTTACTTGTAATACAGTGTGATCGGAAACCAAATAACCATGCTTGTTAGAATTGTGTCAAAAATGGCACAGACTTTGTGCAGGGACCAGAGGGAACATAAGGACACGGCCTTGTGACATATTTTTTGATGGTTTAAAACCATTTTGTGTGTTTTGTTTTCTTCTGTGCTTAATCTCATGGCTATTATTGTTTCATATCCTCTGACTTAGAGCTTTGGCTACAAAGCAGTGTAAATGTTGCACATATTACCATTTGTAATATTGGCAGATGGCAGTGTATAGATAGATGGTTGGAATTTTGCTGTTTGGGCAAGGCTATGCCATTAAAAACTTGTTTTCCCAAGTATCAGTACATTCTCTACTTCTCTGAGTAGAGAAACCCAGATCTGAACTAAGCATAATTGAATACATACCAAGCGAGAGCAGGGAATAACATTCGATGCCACTTCCTTTGCTTATATATTGTTCATTGCATTTGAATATGAATGGAAAGGTTTTCTACCAAGCATATGAAAGTAACATTTTGCTAAGCTTAATTTTAATGAAATCATTTGGGCGTATTTATAGTCACTTAACATTTTCGGTTCATGTGTTCATATTAATTCTACTTGCTGGAGAGAAAGTACAGAAATGGTATTCAATGTGAACACCTCGTTACTGCAGACATGTAGAAATTTGGCATTTTTAATATCAGATGTTTTAAGTTAAAGAAAACTTGCCAGTGTCCCACAGCATAATCTATGCTTGCTTATGTCCCTTTAATCTTGCCGTTATAGAATTAAGCCTAGAGGCCTTATACGATTTAAAATTTTCAAAATTAGGTCACGTAAATGTTGTGTCAGACTTCTAATTCATAAGTAATATCCTCATGAATAGTGAAGATAGGATATATTTATATCCTACTACTTGCTTAGCTGTGGATCAGCAGAGGTGAATAGAGAACACTAATGGTACTTTGAAATGTTGGTAAACTGTTTTTCTTGATCTCTTATATACAAGTGTGATGACTTTGTTTTTCGTTCCTGAACACTGGAACATATGGTCTGGTAAGTGTGAGTACATTTGGGGAAGGCAAGAGAGAATGCTTCAAATTAGGGCTGACCTGGAAATTTGTGGATTAGGAGGGGGAGGTAGTGAAAAGGAACTTTCAAAGCAACAGAATGAATGGTAAAGAGAACGGGTTCGCAGCATTCTCGGGGATCCCAAGGATTTATCCTGAAGAGACTGAGGAGAGTTCCTGTGATTAATGTAGCAGGGGAACAAATTGAAAGCCTTCCACCTAGGAAATGATTTAAATACCCTGGTCCTATCCAGAGTGTGAATACTTTATTTACTTGGAGGAAGATGTTTTGACCCTTCTTACAGATTCCATCAATTTCAGATGTAAGGCAAATACATTTTCCCTTTGGCTGTTTTACAAGGACGTTGAGGATTAATTAAATTTAAAAGAAAGTAGTGCATTGAACTCCCAGGAGACAGAGGAGCTATTTATTATTTTCTCATCATTCATTCCTTATTCATTCATTTTACAAATATTTGTTGAATATCAATTGCAATGAAGACACTATACCAGGTGCTGTAACTGGGAATAAAAAGATGAATAATTAGGGTGACTTCTGCCCTCATTATGTATTGTGTTTATATTTTATTTTAAAAATTTCCATTATAATATGAGTAATTGTGCTGGGATATAACGTTGCCAGTGTCAGCAGTAGTTGATCTTTGACTAACATCACTGACACATATTTTTACTTTGTAAATTCATTTTTCTCTTCTAAATTTAGAACTGCTCTACCTTCTACTGTAAGAGAGGCACAACATGACTTCATTTTGTTTTATATTATAATCAGCGCTATATGAACTATTTTTTCTTACTAAAAAAATAAACACAAATTATAATAGGAAACCAAAATAAACCCCTTACACATTACTTCTTCCATTAAAATACATAGGTATCAGTTTAGATGCCACACTGAGGAGGATTTTAATCTTGCGTTCTTATTTGTGAAAATATTAAGTAGAATTTTAAAAGAGGGTCTCTAATATTCATATTCTTTAATTAGCATTAAAGAAGCATAAATTAATCCACAGTTTGCATTAAAATATATGTTAATTATCGAAGACATAAACTTAGACATTTCCAATAAGCATTTGTAATCTATTGTAGTAGAAAAATGCACACTATTTTCCAAAGAGGCTGGCGAAGGTTTCCTAGCTTAGATGACTTTTATAGCTCGTTGGTTCTTGAAGTTCATTGAATAATGAGTGAACAATTTTGACTACCAGCCTGAAAATGTTAATCGTTCATTTCAGTCTTAGCAAGTGAAAGTAGATAAATTTGTAACGTGTGCCTGGTTCTCTCCTTTGCATTTGAGAAGAAATAAAGACTCTCCTTCCTAAATTAGTATAGAAAAGAGGAGAATTTCTCTCCTTGATTATTTCTCAGTTTAGGTTTGTGTTTTTGGAGAAGGAAAATAGTGCTGGAATCAGTAGCCTTTGTCACTGCCAAATAACGCTGTCCTGGACTGGCCTGAAAAAATACTGGATTAAGAATAATGATAAGTGATAAGCTAAAGTTTTATATATATTCATATACTCTATTTCTCTTCATCTTATGTAATGTTATAAAAATGATAAAATGCCTAAATGTAGTCTTGATAGAGAACCAGCGTCCAACTTCTGCTTAAATTACGTGAACCTATCAGAAACCTTATGATGATATTTTGGGGCTAACCTAATGTTATTTGGAACCAGTGTCAGGAGTGATTTCCGGGACTCACTTGACTTCCATATTTCTAAGATGGATTTTTAAAAACGATCTTTTCAGTTTGGCTACTTTGAAAGCAGGGAGTTTAGTAAGTGTCACAAATGGCATATTTTTCTATTCCTGCAGGAGTCCTGTTCCTTTCCCAGAAGCGGGATACGGGTGAAGTCTCTTTGTAGGTGGTGTGCTTGCAGGGCAATCAGGGGACCTGTGGTTCTACTGTAGCTCCATTCCCGTGAAGATCAAATCATTCAACATCTCTGTGGCTTCAGCTGTCCCACTTATAACAATTGCTCTCGACTGTAAGCTCCTTTTACAGAAGTGCAGATTTTACGGCATTTCTAATTTTTTTTGCATTTAGTTTAAAGTGTTATTTGTAGTTGATTAGAGAATGCGGAGAAGGAAGCAGGATTTCTGGAATGTGCAGATCATTCTCAGAGCATGGAACACACACAAGCTGTGTGTCTTGACATTTGTGTATGTCAGGATGCCTTCATTTGAGAATGACGGAATACCCAACTCAATTGGCTGGAATAAAAGAGGATTTTCTTAGTTGTCTAATTCTGGATTTGGTGATAAATTGACTTTCTGGGTTGATGAGTTCAGAGTTTAACAATGTCTCCAACTACTTGGTTTCTTTCCAAAAGTAGGCTCTTGCCTTCCAGGTCAGCTAGTATGTAGCACTTTCTCCAGGGACTGCAGGATAGCTACAGACAACTCCAGTGGTTTTTCCCTTCCCATATCCAAACAGGGGAGATGCTTTCAGAAGCTGATTATTTTAGGCCTACATTCCATGTCCCATTGCTAGAGTCGGGGGTAAAATTAGATGTCCTCAAATTAGCTACCCTGCGGAAGATATGATATAGTCATGGACAGTAGGAACATTTCTAAGAAAAAAGGAATAGATGTTGTTGGCGTGACAACCACAAAGTCCACCAGAGAGAGAGTTTTTCCATTTCCATTACATAGTGTATTTTTCTGTTTGGCCTTGGAAAAGCTACAGAACAATTGGATTTATCTTAAGCAAATAATTGTACTGTGCCATGTGAGAGTAGTTCACTCTGACACACAGCTCTAACAAACAAAATACACTCCTTGGTTTGAGTGTGCTCGGGGCAGACTTCTATAACCACTATCATAATTTTTTTTTTTTTTTTTTTTTTTTTGCTGTACGCGGGCCTCTCACCGTTGCTGCCTCTCCCGTTGCGGAGCACAGGCTTCGGACGCACAGGCTCAGCGGCCATGGCTCACGGGCCCAGCCGCTCCGCGGCATGTGGGATCCTCCCGGACCGAGGCACGAACCCGTGTCCCCTGCATTGGCAGGTGGACTCTCAACCACTGCGCCACCAGGGAAGCCCCCACTATCATAATTTTTGCCACGAACCTCAGAGTTCCCTGGTGAGTAGGCATTGCAGAAGAAGAGACTTCACAGGAAGTAGAGATTCATTGGGAAATAGATCAGAATATGTCATCATGAACCACGCCCTTCCAGTGCAGATGGTGGAGATAATGATTGGTAAATATTTTATTGTTTTGGATAATATTCTACAGTTCATTTGAATTTATATTATTGATGTAGTTTCAAACTCACATGTGTGACATAAATTATGTATTAATACTTTAATAACGATGGGAAATAAAAATCATAATTCTCATTTCTGTATAAAATCTAATTATGAAAGTTCTAAGTTAATATTTATATAAGTGCCTAGAAATTAATTCTAGCTTGACTCTTCAAGTGTTCTTCAAGTAGCATTTAAATTCTTTACTGAAAGAAAATATGAGATGAGTCATTATGTTATTTTACTCCTTTTATTATATAGCTTTGTCAATTCAGAAAATTAAGAACATCTTGGTATATTATGGGTTGAGCTGTGGCTCAAGGCACTCAAACAGGAAAATGATCGCTTTGGTGATCTTGGACAAATATCATTCACAATGACTTCCTTGTTTGTGCCAAAGGAATGGGGTAGGGTGGGGGAAGGTATTTAAATATGAATGATTTTTCTTGCTGCATCGTTCCTGGGGGCTCTTAAACTGCCGCTTGACCCTCTGGCCTTCCAAGGAAGAGACACTTTAGTCCACCAATGATCGGAGATGTGATTTTCCAGGAGGCTGGGCTGCTTGAACCTTTAAACCGACTTCTCTGTAATTTTTTTCCACACCATCCACTCTTGTCAGCGATCACAGCTTTTGATTTTCTTGGCCAATATGGACATTTTCTATGTTTAGTGAGTATAGCCTAGTTATGCTGCAGTAACTAAGTAACTCTGAAATCCAAGCCACTTCATTCTATTGCTACTAAGGCTTAGTTCTCTCTTACTGTCTGCATCCATCTTTGGCTGGTGGGGGGCTCTGTATAATCACTCAAGGAGTAGGATTGAAGGGCCTCTATCTTGTATGCTCATTATCTGGAAACACACCCTGCTCAGTCTCTATTTCAGGGAAAGAAAGAAGCTAGAGAATTCTACAGGGGCCTTTCATTACCTCAGTCCAGACGTGACACACAGCACTTGCTCTCCCGTATCACAGGCTCACATCAGTCATGTAGACCAGGGGTCCCCAACCCCAGGCCGTGGACCGTACCAGGCCACGGCCTGTTAGGAACCGGGCTGCACAGCAGAAGGTGAGCGGCGAGTGCGCAAAGCTTCGTCCGCCGCTCCCCCATTGCTGGCACTACTGCCTGAACTGTCCCCGCAACCATCAGTCCATGGAAAAATTGCCTTCCACGAAACCAGTCCCTGGTGCCAAAAAGGTTGGGGACCGCTGATGTAGACCTGCCCAACTATGAGGGTTACAGTGAAAGGGGGCAAAAGGAATGTCAGTGAACAGTGTTACACCTGCTTTACTTCTCTGTGCTGGAAAAGGTTGCAATTTCTGAACACTTGGGGAGGTCGCAGGGGACCAACTCATTCCCTCGCCTACCTTACTTGGTAGAATGGTCTCTTGGAGTTCATAGATCTAGACAGTTCCTAAATGAGGCATATGTCTCACCTTGTACCTGGATTACTGCAGGCACTTTCTACTGGAAGATTACTTTGGAAACATTATTTATCCTTCTAGCCGCTCTCACACTGAGGCTTGTCAGCTTCTAGCCTTAGGTGGAGACTGGGCCTTCCCTGAGGTCATCTTCCTGCAACTCTCTTAAGAAAGCTGCTCTTAGGTAAGATGGCAAGTAGATAAAAGGATTCCCATTTGATGGCTTTCATTTCTTTCTTAAGGAAGGTAGACGAATAGAGAGATTAAGAAAGTTGGAATAGCCTGCTTAAACTGTGGCATATTAAGCCCATATAACCTCACTCTGACATTGTCAATGTGCCGTCTTTCCAGTTCTCACATTATTATTACCACTTCTTTGAGACCTTTGATCTCATGGCCCATTTCCTTTCTTTGTTAACTTCTTCCTAATTTTACTCCTTCCCCTTTTAGCCTGTTCTATCGTCTCAGAGACCCATTTGGTAGTATCCTCTAAACTTGTCCTTTTAGCTTTCTGTTGGACCCATTTAGCTAAACTACATTTAAGATTTGTCTACCTACCTACTCCACTCCTAGGCTGATTCACATTTCTGCAGGTAAAAACTCAGAAGTGACAATGTTCCTAAGTGTATGATCTCCAGCCTCAACTGGGCCCTCACATACCCAGGTACTACCTCAGCTGTTGAAAGAATACTGAAGAGTGAGACACCAGTACAGTCTGCTTTCCTGTTCAGCTGTCTCCTGTTTTCCACAGTAGTTGCTCTTTCTCTACCTCCCTTCTCCACCCTCCTCAAACCTCTTATTCCTCCATCTTCTTTCAGATGACATTCCATCAAAATTCTCATTAAAATCAGTAACCAAAAGGTAGCAACTCTTCCCTTTTTGCCAGGTACCCACAACCCTGCTTTTGATGATCCTTTCTTCCGTCATTCAATCTCGTTGGAAAGGAGCCCGTGGCTAATGTGTTAACATCCCGCTTTGTGCTCTGGAACACATCTATTCCATGATTTATTCCCCTTTCACACACCTTCTTCTCACTAGTCCCTTTGTCTTAAAAAAAAAAAAAGGCAAACCAGCTTACAAATAAAAACTCCCTTGTTTCCTCATTCTTTTGTTCCTGCTTTACTCCCCTCCAAAGCCAAGTTCTCTGACAGAAGTGTCTGTGTTCTTTTCTTTACATCCTCAGCTTTTCCCTTCAGCTGACCAGCAATCCTGTCCAGTAGTTGGCCCCTGTGCTCCATTGACACAGCTCTTACTTTGCTTGACTTGCCTGAATGTAGCCTTTGACAGGATTAATCAGGCTTCCTTTTGGAAATGCTCTTCTCCCTTGGCCTCTGTGATGGACTCCTGGTTCTGCCCCACACCTCTGACTGCTACATCCTTTTTATGGACTCCACTCCCTATTCCAGTCTCGGAAATGTCAGTGTAACTTAACATTCTCTTCTGTTCCCTCATTTTTACCTACTCCAAACATCCGGGAAATCTCCATCAACTCCCTTGTGTTGAGTTAATTTCATTACTGTCATGTCCCAGATCTCCCCACTTCCTGACCCCCTTGTTTTCTTCAGCCCCCATCGATGTTCTATATATCTGCCTATCTACTAGGCACCCCAACTTGGACATTTAAAGAATCTCCAAACTAAATACGTCAAAAATGAAACTCAGCTTTTGTGCCCTCCCAAGTTCCTATGCCATTGAATGACTCCACTGCTTACCCATATTTTCTACCCATGTGAAAAACTTGGGTGGCACCCAAGATGCCTTTGTCTCCCACACTCCCTATTTATAATTAACCACCACATTCTTCTTGATTGTTTAACTCCTTAATATCAGTCAAATGACTGATATTGAATGGTGGCCACTTTCCATCCCAACTCCCTCTACCTTAGTTCTGACCACCACCACCATTTCTTTCTTTGATTATTCTAATTTTCCAAATTGGTCTTTCTTCTTCCCGTCTTGCTTCATTTCGTTCCATTCCACCATAGCAAAATAATCTTAAGTATAAATCTGATCATATTACTTCCTCCTCTTAAAGCCCATTCTGGTTTACCCACTGACTACAGAGTGAATCTAGAAATCTTCATCGTGTTATTCAGAAGCCGCCTTGTGATCCGGCATCTCTTGATCTTCCTAGCTAATCAGTAATCCTCACCACTTTATTTACTTTTGATATTTTATTTTTATTTTGCGTTTTATTTTATTACTGTTTGTTTTAATTTCAGTTTAGATGTCATTTCCTCTAAGTTTTCCCTGAAACCCTCAAGGTTAGAGTATATGTCTCTCTCAGGTGCTACTGTGGCCCCTAATACTCACCTATATGTATAGTAACCTCATAGTTAAAATTCCCTATTTATGACTCTGTCTTTTACACTCCTTAAAAGCAAAAAAAGTTTCTTTTTCACTTAGCATGGTGCCTGTGTGAAGGCAGATAATCAGAACTTTTGAATGAAGGAGTGAATGCTATTGGGACCTAATTAGACAGGCCTATTGATGAGAAGTTCTCTTCGTCCCCAGGATTGCGTTTTCTTATATCCATAGGATGGTAAAAATTAATACCCTTTACCTCTCTAATCCATTTGACTAGATCTTACTATCAACATCTAAGATCCAGCTTAAGTAGTCACACTTGGTCAGTCATTACCTTGTCTTAGAGGCACTTAATTTGCACCCCCATGACACCTCATGCTTGCTTCTTATAGCACTGAAAGCAATGATTTATAATTATTGGCTTTCCTGCTTGTGTTTACTTCTTGACTTCAAATTCTTCAAAGCAAGAATGTATATTCTTATCTGTGTCTCTAGATGACTGACCCAGGAAAAGAGGAGCTCTTAAAATTTTTATTATAAGGATGTTGGGGACTGCCCTTAGGAATTCTTTATATATGTTAAACATAGGAGTTCTCCAGATGATTACCAAACTCAAATGCCATTGGTAGATTTCAAGCGAAATTATCAGTTGACAGGAAATGAAAGGGATATTTTAAATGCTGTTTTCCCTTACTTTTCAGTATTTATTACAACTGACCGTAGATTTTCCCCCACTGATTTTTAAATGGCCTGTCTCAAATAAAATTTGAATAAGCATGGGAAGTAGCTGTCTTGGCCTGGTGTTTTCTTACCCTTTCTTCATTCATTTAACACTACAGTTGAAAGCATCCCCGGGCATAGGATGGATTACATTTAGCCAGCATTTTGAATCTGAGCCATGTTCTGCAGCCATTAGGAAATTAAGCCTGTCCAGGTGTTGCTGATTGTGTTGATTTTCCTAGGAGGTCATAACCTACCTCAGGATAGAACATAACTACTTTATAGAAGAACATGTTCAGCGTCTAGGGTAGCATTACAGAATTCTAAGCTTTTTTGGTTTGTTATATTCACATCTACACTGCCCATGACTTTAGAGTTACGCACACTTGTCTTTATAATCCTGACAATGCAGAAGGGTATGAAGAAGAAAGAAAGCTGCTTATAATTTCAGCACCCAAAGATAATGGATTAACCGTTTGATATCTTCGGTGTATTTTTCTGTACACACACACATTTGTACTCTCTCTCTTGCTCTTTCATATTTTTTTTATTATGTGTAAACTAAGATAATCCTAAATTCCTAAATGGTGTTTTGTAAGTAGCCTTTTTTTCACATAACAATAGCAATAAATAATTGTCTACAGTACCATACTTTATGCTTGAAGCAGCTATTTGTGAATATTTTTGTTGCTTTCAATATCCTGCAGTGAACAAGGATCCTTGTACTTATATTTTATTGCACTTGTCTATTAACTCATAATATATTCCTAGAGTGAAAATTCTGAGTCTTTTGACACATGTTGTGAAATTGCCCTTATGAAAGTGACACCGATTTACTTACACTCCTGCCAGCACTCTCATGACTTAGCTCATGCAGGATGTTAGAATTCTTTTAAATTTTTGCCAGTTCCATGCACACAAAGTTGAATCTCATTATAGTTTTAATTTGCATTATTTAATTGGTAGTCAGTTTGAATATGCTTTCATGTTTAGTTTATTCTCCTAGATTTAGTCAAAATCCCCTTGGAGGGTTTTGGTACCACATTTCCTGCAGAGCGGGTTTCATCTCTGAATGTCCTTGAGGCATTTTTGTACGGTGGCTTCAGGAACCTTGATTTTAACTATGAGCCTGACAGTACAGCTTCTAGAAACTGGGGCCCATGTGTACCTGGCTTTATATTCTCTATGGAATAATCTGCTCCCAAGTATAGAAGTGGAGTGCCTTGACAATCATGCTGAATTGTCAGTGCTCAGGTAGCACTGAGCTTTAGGTGGAACCATGACCTGATGCAGCACCCAGGATGCTTAGAAAATGAAAAAATGAACAGCCTAATCCAGGTTCCTGCTTAGTCACCCAGACTTCCTAAAGCAGTGAACTAGGTTGTTAATGTCTGAGCAGTTTAGCTAATTGAATATTTATTAGACATACTTCATAAAAGCAGATGGGTAGTTTCTGTAATCTGCACTAATAATGTGTACCAATTAATTATTATTATTGTCAATAAAAGAGCAAAATATTTTTATGTCTTTCTTTTATGGCTCTTTTTTTTTTTTTTTTTTTTTTTTTTTTTTTTTTT
>NW_020837948.1:79003399-79038423 GCF_003676395.1 Aethalodelphis obliquidens | reverse complement strand
TTTTTTTTTTTTTTTTTGCGGTACGCGGGCCTCTCACTGTTGTGGCCGCTCCCGTTGCGGAGCACAGGCTCCGGATGCGCAGGCTCAGCGGCCATGGCTCACGGGCCCAGCCGCTCCGCGGCATGTGGGATCTTCCCAGACCGGGGCACGAAGCCGTGTCCCCTGCATCGGCAGGCGGACTCTCAACCACTGCGCCACCAGGGGAGCCCTATGGCTCTTTTTAAAAATAAATATGAATCATTTTTTTCTTTTGGTTAGTGTTCAGTTTTCTTCTTTTTAATATCTATATCTTTGCTTCATTTTATAATACAGTAACGGATTATTTTTAAACTTTTCCCCCAATAATACATTATTTCGATGTAAAAATAACTCAGTAGATAAGGAATTATTACTTCCAGAAGCACTACAAGTTGATTTACTTTTGAATATGCAAAATATAAGCTTTAGTGTACTTGAGCAATGTTTTTGTGATTTAGAGTTGCTGTGGGATTTATAAATTTCAAAAATTTTCACTTGGGTGAATTCAAAATCATTCTCCACTATGGCATCTTGATATATTTCAGTTGAATTTACTCTTTATTTTTGAACAAAGGCATGATTTAGTTGAAAGAAATACTTGTTCTTCATTATCACGGATTATGTAAATCTTATAAATTAAACCTGTACATCAGCACTTAGAGGACATAATTTAATGCTTATACAGGAGAGATAAAAGATTTTGTTTTAAATGAGGAAAAGAAAAACAATGACTTCAAATTAATTTCAAATAGACAATGTAGCAAAAGATTGAGGAGAATCAAACTATAACTTAGCTGCTTCTGTGGGTTAATCTATAGTCACTTTTTAGAGTGTTTGGGGTGCCTTACAGAAATAATTTTTTTAAAATTTTATATATTTATATATTTATTTATTTATTATTTTTGGCTGCGTTGGGTCTTTGTTGCTGTGTGCAGGCTTTCTCTAGTTGTGGTGAACAGGGGCTGCTCTTTGTTGCAGTGTGTGGGCTTCTCATTGCAGTGGCTTCTCTTGTTGCAGAGCATGGGCTCTAGGCACACGGGCTTCAGTAGTTGTGGCACGTGGGCTCAGTAGTTGTGGCTCCCGGGCTCTAGAGCACAGGCTCAGTAGTTGTGGTGCACGGGCTTAATTCCTCTGTGGCATGTGGGATCTTCTTCCTGGACCAGGGCTCGAACCCATGTCCCCTGCACTGGCAGGAGAATTCTTAACCACTGCGCCACCAGGGAAGTCCCGATTTTTTTAAAAAGTAGAATTTTTTTAAACTTTCTGGGTGAAAGCTAAAAGTTTTAAGATTAGCTTAAACTTGGGTAACTGAAAAATTGTCCCAAATTTTAAATTAAATTTGGTCATCCAAGGTACCATATTTTCATGTATGTGGAAAACTCCATTAAATTTCTTGAATAATTAGCCCATAATCTTCAATATGAAAGGATGAAAACTGTAGGGCAGCCAGGATGATATTATCTAAAAACAAAGTAGCAGTCCTGTTTTACTCATCAGCTACTTCCCTTTCTCTTTCTCCCTTCAAAAATGTTCTGTGCTCTTTATTTTCCATTTACTGATTACCCGCTATGTGCCCTCTGCCCTCGCTGTTCTGATTGATCACCTTCTACTTGGTGTCTTCTTTCTGTGAAGTCTTTTTCCCTTTGACTTTACTAACATCACTCCTGTTTGTTTGTTTTGTTTCTCTTTTCCTTTCCCTCATCGCTTCTCAGGCTTTGACATTTCCACATTTCTACTTTTTTATCTGCCTGCTTGCCCCTTAATCTCCTTGCCCCTTTCTTAACTGACTCTGTAGCTTTTGGAATTTCTTATGCTCTTCCATACTTAGCTCTGGCTATCAGACCCTGAGGACTCACCTGTCTTATCTCTCTCTGTGCCCTTGGACTTATTGCACTTGCCTTGGGTGTTCTTATTCTCACTGAGGATAGTGAGACCCAGGCTTGCAGCCACATCTGTCACTCAGGACATTAAAAAGAATGGGTCTGAAAACATGCTTATACCCTTCTGAGTCAAAAACTCCAGGCTTTCGGAAAGTTATTGAACAGGCTGCCAGAACCCTATCTGGAAATCCTGTCTCTTTTATTTGAAATCCTGGCCAACAGTGTTTGAAAGAAGAAAATTGATACTTAAATCAAGACGTAAATTAAAAAGACATTGATTCTATAAAAAATGAAAAAACAATTATTTGTATCATTTTCTTGATAAATGTGTTGGTGGTAACGGATAGATGTTGGCGAAGCTGTATCTTTTAAGTAAATAATATTCTCATTTGTCATCCGTAATGTAATTTAGCATGTGGCTTATAAACTATTTGTTTACTATAACTAATTTCACTAATAATGACAATAATCACTGGGTTGGATCAGTAACACTACTTCCCTTTTGTACCTCCTTTGTAGCTTTCACCGCTGAAGTGTCACAGGAAAGCCTCTCTTTCATTAGGTTAAATCCTCCCATTAGACATCTCTCCTAGCATTGCAACTGAAATTTTACACATTCATATATGATTACTTGATCAAAGTTTAATTTCTCTCTGGACTATGAACTCCACGAGGGCTTTTGGTGTTATGTTGTCCAGGGCCTAGCACAATGCCTGGTACACAGTAGGTGCTCAATGACTATTTCTCAGTTGAGTGCATAAGTAAGTAAATGAATGAGCTGGTGCTTCATGACTAAATTAAAGGTATAGATAAGACAACCTCTGAGAACAAAATTCGTAAAATATTTACTAATTGGTTTACTCACCTATCATTCCAGCAGATTTAGGCATCGGAGAAACAAAGATGAATTCGATGTGACCCCTCGCACTGCAGGTGTCCATATTAATCCAAAACTTCCCCTATTCTCAGGACTTCCTGAGAATCCTAGAACATCTGTGAGTGTTGTAATTGAAATTCTCTCAAATGATACCTTCTAGCAGGTTCTTCATATCCCCCTCTTATTCCTTAGCATCTTTTCACTTCTTATCACTTTGTCAAATGCCTTATATGAAGCCAGAAATTATACCTGAGTTTGATAGGCAGCAGAATCTCAATGGAAATGAGAACCCCGCCCCTACCCCTGCCCCCAGCACATTGAAGAGCAGGAAAAAGGCCGGAGACCATTCTCAGTCAAAGAATAATCAATCTCTTATCCTGATGAGATTTTTGCTTTACCCCGTCTCTGAATGGAAGGAAAAACCATTGAAGGAAATAAAATGGGAAACCAAAAAAAATCTGAAAAGAGGCTCTGGTGCCAGGGGTTCCTTGAAAAGGGTTCAGGGAAGGAAAAGGACTAGAAGATTAGGTGTTATATAAGATGTGCTGGCCAAGATGATCTGTAGCTTCTAACCGGTAAGTTAAAAATGTACCAAGTAAATCTATTCAAGACATGTCGTTTCCCCACTGGGAATACTTAGAAAAGGATTTTGCTTAGTTTCATAGGGAAAAAAAAATTCTTTGGAAAAAGTTCAACTTTGCCTCCTTGGAACTATAGTGGGAAGATACTTTTCCACATTCCTGTGTTCAGGAAATGAGGGCACTGTGGTGTCATTGGATCTTGTGTGTCTAGATACCTAGAACCATGATAATGTCGTTCCCATACAGACAGAGTTGTGTCTGTTTTACTCTCCACTGACTGTAATTCTTATCCTTAACATGGCAGGGCACAGGTAATGTTGTGTGAGTGAGTGTTAAATGACTGACCAAGTGAATGAAAGACTGTGAAGGGCCTCCCACCCTGGAAGATGGAAAGGATTGCTGGGTTTGTTGACCCTTTAAATTCCTCCCTTGTCAAGTCCATGATCTAAAGAACATGGATCTCTGGCAGAATTGGGATCTTCAGAAAAAAATCACAGGACCAACAGTTATTTAAGACCTTACCGGTTACAAAGTGTTTTGTACATACATTTCCATGTAATCTCATTTCCAGAGCTGCCTCAGTTTCTCAGTCATCTTGAGAGCACATCATTGTGTACAGGTAGTTGGATCAGAGGAAATGTACGTTTCCTCTGAGATGGGCCAAGTTGTACTATTTCTAATAAGCTCCTAGATAAGCTGATGCTGCTGGACAGTGGACCATATTCTGAGTAGTAGCAAGTTGCTAGGACATTAGAGGTCTTTGGGAACAGCTAAGGTCTCCCGTTGTTTTTCTCTGGCTGATACATCGTTGATAGGATAACATCACCCATTGGTTAGATAAAAGTCCCATTAACACGCAAAAGGACAGACAGCATGACTCATGGAACCTGTCTTCATTGAAAATGAGTGAATTAAGCCAGACTAAATACATATCCATTTTTAAAAGGCCAACTGGAGGCATTCTGGTGAGAAAAATGAGGCTTTCAGGTGGTGTTACTTGTTTAAGGTCAAGAAAATATTGGACTTAAGTCTTAAATCATCAACATTTGTCCTTCTCCTCCTATACCAAGGGCCAGATGTGCCAGAATCAGCTTCTAGAAAAAAGAACTGCACTGGTTTAGGGGTGAAAGGAGCTGGTATTTTTAACCTGTTGCCACTTTGCTGAAAAAAGAACTTATCTTTATATGATTTTCCTCTTTAAAATTCTCTGAGTGGATAAAGCTCTGCAGAGAAAACTAAGTTCCAACTAACTATTGATTATTCAGTAGATAACTTCATTCACAGTTTGGAGAAAAAATAATAAGTTTGTACATAAAAACTTCTTAAGTAGCCTGTGGTTTCCATCATAAATTTTGTTTTGCTTTTCTGTAATGAACTGAAATGGAGACTTAATTTGATCAGCTACAAGGAAATAAACATAATATGACCTAAATTTACTAAACAATGCTTTAAGGCAAGTATTTAAATTCTTGGAATATATGTTTGGTTTTCTCTTAACTATTTTATTTTAGTCTCTTGACTATTGCTTATACTTAATAACTGAATGTTTGTGTCAGGCATCATTTCTCAAAATTATATTTTCCCCCTATGGATGCAATGTTAAATTATTGTGGTAATGTGGTAATGCTAATTCAGCTACTCTTCCATAAACTTCCATGTCTTTTTTTTAATCTGGCAAAAGCTTTCTCTCAAGATAATCATTATACTTAGTAATCTTCACTCTCACACTTGATGTAGTTACTAGATAATCTTCCAAGTAGTACTCCTGATCTATCTGCATACTCATTAAAATATTTATTGTTGGTATCGGAAGTTTCTGAATTTCTGTATCTCTGAGACAATAGAAATTGCCCAGGTTATGCTATGGAGAAATTTTTATATTAGAATTTATATTTAAGTCTCACATTGTTTGAATACTCAAATTCTAATTTTAAACGTGATTTTTTTAAATGACTGACATGAATTCAATCAATTAAATCCACGAATTAAATGAATACAGATTTTAATTTTTGGAGTTCAGTGAACCTAACACAAATTAAAGATTTGACAGCCTAAGTCATTCTCCCCCTTCTCACTCATTTTTTCTTAGTAGAGCGATAAAAGGAAAGCGTATATAATTATCTTTAATAAGAGGAGACTTATAGTATGGCTATAAGGGTGGGGATAAGTGGATGAATTGATATTAAATGGCAGAATTTGGTGTTGATTGGATGTGTAGGCTGGGGTGTGTTGATTGCATATGTGAGGTGTGAATTGGGGGAATCCATTAAAACGAAGTTCAAATTTCAAAGCATAGTGAATTTGTTGACCTGGGGATAAAGCCTTTATTTAATTCTCCTAATGAAAAGAATATGCTTTTTACCTGAATCCTTTTTATAAATATCAGTTTGCTCTCCGCATAATTTTCAAAAGTAGCATATAATATATATGACACTCAAATTAAGTAATTACCTTTCCATTTTGAATAGTCATGTTTGAAGTGACTTTGGTTAACAAGATCGGCTCTTTTGAAATCTGGAAATCTGTATAAGTGGTTAAAGAGAGAAAGTTTGCTTGAAAAGACCATTTAAAGCATGTGTTGATTAATGATTCCAAAATAAATCGTTACTCTTCTGCTTAGATAATAACCACACACATCCAAGGAAGACCTTGCCTTGCTCAAGGGGCTACAGGGAGGGTACATTTTGAGAATTTTTTTTGTTTTTGTTCAGCAGCACAGTGATACACAGCATTTAGAACTTCTTCCTTTATTATTTAGAAACTTGGAACCTTTTATATCATAATTTTATTTTTAAAAAATTCAAGAATTTGACCTCATTCTTCCAGCTCTGACTCATGAAAATAATGGGTGTAATTGTGGAGTTGTGACTGTTTTAGCTTGTAAACATAAACGAATACTTTTTTCTTGTTTTTACAGCTGACCTTTTAAATAAAACAGCATTCAGTTTTCCTGCTTTTGTGGACTAATTTGCGGAACATATAATTTGAAACCTGATGAAAATGTATTCATCTTTGGTTGTACAATTTATGTACAATTTACGTTCTTAAATTTGGGTCTTTTAGAAACAAAAGGAGCATCTTCCCTTAACTTCTAATTAGATCTTATTTAATTTCCCTAAGCAAGAATATTAAGGTTTTTTTAAAGGTAGATATTATACTACCCTTAATCATACAGTTGCCATAATTAGACCTAGTCCTGTGTGATCATAAATAACTTGATCTTGGTCACTGATAAAGCATGAAAGTAAAATTATCTTTAAGTACATAAATAAATTCCTACTTTATTGGTGGCCTCTAGAACAATACCAACTTTAAAATTCACACCTTCCTATCGAAGTGAAAGTATTCTGAAATGACAGTTTTCAAGTCTTGTCACTTTGTTATATGATTTTCTAACACATTTTTATTGTCTATGAAGTATTTAAAATTCATTCTAAGTCAAAAAACCCTAGTTCATTCTAAACTAAGAATCTAGTAGATGACACCCTTCCTTTGACTTTTCACTCTTACCTCTATTTTAAAAATGCATAAAATTCCAAATCCCATTGCTACAGCACTGTTCTTTTTCTCCACCCAGTTTCCCTCTCCACTGTATTCAACAACAGTAGTGGGAATTGTTTCTTTTATTAATGTATGTCTTTAATCCTCCTGTAGAAGTAATTGAGGCACCCAGTAATGTTAAGTGCAAAAACAAGGATTAGGTGAACCCATCAATTACACAGGAGAGGAAACAATAAGGACAATATATGCCTTTCCTCCACGTCATTGTTCCATGAGTGCTTCCTCTCTCTGTGCCAGGCACAGCGGATATAGTAGTGACAGTACTGACCTCCTGACCGGGACCCTGACCTCCTGGGCAGACAGACAAATGTACATATAAATAAACCAGATAATTACAGATGATAGGAGGTTGTTCAAAAGCAAATTAACAGGATGATGTGATAATCCCTGGGAAATGCTATTTCTGATTAAGGAAAAAATTTCTTTTTTAAATTATTTCCTCTATGTAGAGACAAGGTATGATACTCGAACTGTCCAACTAAGTCAGTTCATTTCTCCAGAGGTTTACCTGGGGGTTTGATTTGGCCATTGAAGGAGTCATGATGTTATCACTGCCACTGCTTATGCGTCAAACCACCAATATTGATTGAGTGCCTATTGTATTTCAGGCCCTGGTCTGGCCTTTGGGAACAAAACTGTCAAATTCCCTGATCTCAAGTGAGCTTGCCATTTGTTCTCTGCTTTGATATAACCCACCTTGGGAACAACTGGAAGTCTCTTTCCTCTCCGAAGAAAGCTTCAAGGGGAAGCTTTGGCCACCAGGGAACTGGCTTTTCCGTTTGTACCCTCCATTAGGCTTAGGAAAGTGAAACAGATGTAGTCAGAGGGTTAGATTTTGGAATTAGTCATGTTTGTCTTATCTCTTTCCTTTTAGTGGTAGTTGTTGTCGTAGCACCTCACATACCGCTCTTCACAGGTGAGATGCTGGTGAATATTAATGACTGACTTCCTGTGTGTTCACACCACTGATCTAGTAGTGTATGTGTATGTGTTCCAGACTTCTGAGGGCCTTTATCTATGTGCCGGACACTAGGGTTTGAACAATAGAGCCTTCTTCAACAAGTCCCTCTTCATTAAAGAGAGACTCATCTGGAGACCTTATGGAATTTTCTTTTGAAGATTTTATGTCAAATATGGAAGGCCATTAATAAGTTTCTGTTTTTACATTTGCCTAATTAATTTATATTTGCCTTGAGACTTCTTCATGCTTTAAAAAGTGCTTTTATTTATTTTTAGTCTTGAGAGCTTGAACTTTCAAAATATTCTTAAAATGTAGGGATGGAGGTTTGTTTTAAATTTACTTTTTAGGTAAGAAAAATGTCATTTGGGGGCGCTTACTAGAAAAGAATAATGGACTACAAAATGTATGGATGCTATAAGTTTTTATTAGGATCCACTATGTGGCAGGCACTTTGCTGGCTGCTGGGAACGTGATGACGAGCACAGTGAATGTGCTTGATTTCATTATGCAATCAGGCAAAAATACTCATTGAAATATTTTCAGTACTGTTGTACAAAATGTGATGTGATAATCATTTAGCAAGATCCCTGTTTTCAAGAAAACTGTAATGGGGCAGAGTTCATAAAATTTAATTTGGTGAAGAAATTTTATTCAAGTAAGGTGAATATCATATGATACTGACTACACACCTGTATATGGTTGTAGTTCAAAGGAAGGAGAAACTGCATTGCCTTGAGTGAGGCACTGGGTTCTTAAAGATAAGTGTAATTCAAAAGAGTATCAAGAAAGCTAACAGTGACATTAAAATTGGTTTACATTTATTGGGCACTCACATGATCCATACAGTTTTACACACACGCACACACACGAACACACAATCTCTCATATACTTTGAGTTGACATTTTCAGTTTTGGGGGTTTAACTTCTTTAAACAAATTTTATTGTTTAAGTACTGAAAACTTTGTAGGGAATATTTTCTTCCTTTATTTTATCCCCTCAGTTATATCAGAAATGTAATGAAAATGAGAGAGGAAAATATATGACATAAATATGACGAAGCCTTGATGGAGGAAATTTTTGTATAATTAGTGTAATACAAGGACATTCCAACTTAATAGCGGTTAGTAAAGAGAAAATGAATTTAGAAGAATGAACTTTTAAAAAAGCTTTTGGTAGATTTTTCTTCTTTTTTTGGCTGCGTTGGGTCTTCGTTGCCATGCGCGGGCATTCTCTAGATGCGGCGAGCGGGGGAGCAGGGGCTACTCTTCTTGCGGTGCGCGGGCTTCTCATTGCAGTGGCTTCTGTTGCGGAGCAAAGGCTCTAGGCGCACAGGCTTTAGAAGTTGGGGCTCGCAGGCTCTAGAGCACAGGCTCAGTAGTTGTGGTGCACAAGCTTAGTTGCTCCGAGGCATGTGGGATCTTCCCGGACCAGGGCTTGAACCCACGTCGCCTGCATTGGCAGGCGGATTCTTCACCACTGCGCCACCAGGGAAGTCCCCCTGGTAGATATTTTAAGATCGTTGACTTTTCATGTTAGATAACCGCTAAATTATTTATTCTTCCAAGTGCTGCTTTGACTTTTCATTTCTCCTTGAAAGTTTGCAATGCTAAGGAAGTGAGGCATTTATTGCCTTTTTCATTTCAGTTTTTATTCTTAAGGAGAAGGCAGAAATCTCCTAGATTCAGCATTTGACCTGGAACAGTCCTCTGTGTTAGACGGTGAGGAACCCGAGATTGAGCGAGAGGATGACTACTCCGAGGTCACACAGCCATCCCAGCATGGCCTGCAAAGCCATACTTTTTTACTTCAGGACTTTTTGCACAACATGTGACTTTTCTTGGAGAAAACAAATCTAAAAATCGAGCCCTCCTCTCCCCTCTTCTAAGTTTTAGAAACCAAACTGTTTGCTTATTGTAAGAAAACAACTCTGAATACATGAATACAACTCTGAATACATGAACTTAGGTTCCATAATTAATCTTTCATCTTGGAGACCATTAAAAGGTGGGAGTCAACTAAAATTGTAGTCTGCTTTCTCATATTGGTGAACTTGGTGAAGGTAGAACTCACACTGTGGCAAGATTGCGCAGAGGGCTTAGGCTTTGTTTAAGGGACCACTTGACAAGTAAAATAAGGAAGAGCTTGTATTTGTTTTTTTATTTCAGCTCAGAAAATTTCTTCCCAGTTAATATTGTACTTGGTTTCCGCTTCCCCAGATTTCATCTTGAAGTTCAAAGCCTATGAACTGCCCTAACCTTATATTTGTACCTTCTCTTCCATGGCTCTCCCAGTCGCACACACTGTTGCCTTTGACATCGTCTTTGGAATTCTGTGTTTTTCAGCACCATTTGTCTATTTAGAGAGTCTGACCTTGTCCATGTCATTGTCTTGATTCTGCCTGCACACATACTCCCCAGTTTTTTTTAAAAAATGAGTAGTTTTATTATGATTCTTATTTTTTCTTTCCATATTTTACTCGGACCTATTAAAATACTAACATTTGAGAAAAATCTAGGTCAAGCCATTTGAATTAGTTTAGTTTTTGAGTAGAATGAGAGTACTGAAGAAGAGGAAAGAAGGTATCATATCCACAGATAAAAAGGGTCACATTATCAATGCTCTCCAGCAGTGGGTATGTTAACTTTAAGTACTCAGCCTATTTGGTTGGGTGGATGTTGCCATGTACATTACAGTGCTTGCTATGATGATGTATACCTGAAGGTGGGCCTGGTGACAGCACTCAAGCTTTTCAGCCCCTGCCTCAGTGCCAGGGATGTAGCTCTGTGAGAAACAAGAATCCAGTCACGATAGGAGTAAACCTGCAGTACATTTGCAATGAATTTGCAACAAATAACAGCTTTGCAGTCCATCTGTTGATGTTCATAGGATAATGCCTCAATATCTCACAACTTACGCTTTTCTTATATGAAAGGTTCTGTATTAGATACTTAAGGGTCCTCCAGGCCCCTCAGTTTTATAACAGTCTGAACATTCATTCTTTGAACATTAATTTTCCATGTTTAGATATGAATTATAGGGGAAAATACCTGCTGTATAAAGCAGAATTTAAGATTTAATTGATAACATATTGAAATGATTGACTTTGCTGTTGTTGCTGTTCTTTTTGAGCTGTATTTAACATTTGTTTAGCTTGCCGTCGTATTAAATCTTTTCCTGCAGTTAGAAGTTGTCTTCTCTGTGCGTTCTATAGGGAATCTGGTGCCAAATCTGCCTCAGGCTGGAGAGTCTGGGCTACTTTTCCTACTTTTAGCCTTTGAGACTCGCGGTGCCTCAAAGTCCTTATCATTCTGGATATCCTGATAATTCTCCTTGGCGTATGTAGATCCTGATCACCAACTGACCATCAAAAGGCCATTTATCTGTCTTCTTTTCAAATCATAATCAGAAAATGTTGCTTATTTTTCTACCATCTTTGAAAAACTACCCTGACCAATGTGTAATTACCTGGGTAAGTACATGGTCATTTATTTAATATGAGTCTTTATTCCCTAAATGCTCACCTCTAAAGTCTTGCAGTAGTTATTCCTTTAAATCTCTCCTCCCCTGGATAGCAGCCACTAGCTGAAAGTGGCTATTGAGTACTAGAGATGTAGCTGGATTGAGATGTGCTGTAAGCTACACACTGGATTTCAAAGATTTAGTATAATAAAAAGAATGTAAAATATCTCAATAATTTTTACATTGGTCACATATTGGAATGATACTGTTTTGGATATATTGGGTTAAATAAAATATATTTTAAAAATGATTTCATCTATTTCTTTTTACCTTTTCAATGTAACAATTTAAAATTACATCTGTGGCTTGCAGTATATTTCATTTGGACAGTGCTGCTTTAAAATAGGAATGCATGAAGAATGTTTCAGAATGGTTTTGGAAAGCTGTATTCGTTAATCTGTTTGCAGAGATGCAAAATCAGTCTAGAGCAGTGTAATTTTTAAATTTAGAATCACTTCATGGTCAATAATTTGCTTCCTTGTAAAGCAAGTGAGAGCTTTAATGTTGCATATGGGATGGATGCGACATTTACAAACGGACAAACTACAAACTGCCACAGCAGTGTCTTCGTTGCCATCTTGATTCTCTTCTCAATGTAGACTGAGACTCATGTACACAAGCAAAAATGTTCTGGTAGAAATTGTTGTTTCAGATTTTTAAAGTGTATTATTTTAAAGTTGAGATTATTGACCTGAGTAGTACTGTAGGCAGTACTAGTCAGACATTGGCTTTGGGTTTGTGTTATGCTTTGTTGAGTTTCCAGACACCAAAGTAAATCAAGGGGTTTTCTTCATGTGAGTTTTATGTGCGTCACTTGATTATAGGAGAACAACCACAGTAGCTAATTAGCTTGCTTCTTTTTAAATTGCCACTTCCTAATGTGTCACACAGGTGGGGAAAGAAAAATACTAATTTGATAAAGATGTCTGACTTATTTTTAGTTAACTGGGCTCATTTTCTTTTTAAAATCAGAAGGCTGCAATATAGGATATAAAGATTGGAAATGTAATTCCTTGTATGAGATAAATTATTGAAAACGAAGTTTTTAAAGCCAGTTACTTTTATTACTTTCAAAAATAGTTCACTGATTCAGACAGTTGCTCTATCTCAGGCATCATGGCTCAGGAGAATGTGTGATTTCAGAAGTAAAAGATGAAAAGGACATTGGTGATGCCTTTTGGTCACATATGTGGGAACTATTTTCTATAATATCTGCTTAACTATGAAGAGTAGAGAATGGAATAATAAGGCTTATTATGGAATAATAAGGTATATTATTTCAAAGCACCAAGGTCCAACTGAAAAACTAAAAATAATAGCAGAGTTCTTATAGATACAATGTAAACATTGTAAAGGAGGTAAAATAAGATATAAGTAACATGGAGATAACCAGTCTAGGAATTAAAAATTCAGATGTTTAAAAGGAATTGGTGGGATGGGGCTAGGACTTGATTTTCATCATAAGCTAGCTGCATGTACCATTTAATTTGTTGCCATTTGTCTGCATTTCTTTAATATATATTTTTAATTTGGTCTCGGGCAGTATTTCTTAAAATGTGGTTCAGAATTCTGCATCAGAATTATTGGAGTGCATGTAAAATGCAGATTCCTAAGTCCCAGAATAATTGTATCAGTTTTTCTGGGTGTGATGCCTGGAAATCTGTGTTTTAAGTTGAATCTCAGTGGAATCCTTTTTTTTTTTTTTTTTTTCTTCGGTACGCGGGCCTCTCACTGTTGTGGCCTCTCCCGTTGAGGAGCGCGCAGGCTCAGCGGCCATGGCTCACGGGCCCAGCCGCTCCGCGGCATGTGGGATCTTCCTGGACCGGGGCACGAACCTGTGTTCCCTGCATCGGCAGGCGAACTCTCAACCATTGCGCCACCAGGGAAGCCCTCAGTGGAATATTTTAAATTGAAGTTTAATTGGTTTACAAAATTATGTTAGTTTCAGGTATACAGCATAGTGATTCAGTATTTTTTCAGATTATTCTCCATTGTAGGTTATTACAAGTTAATGGGTATAATTCCCTGTGCTATACAGTATATCCTTGTTGCTTATCTATTTTTTACACATAGTAGTTTGAATCTGTTAATCCCATACCCCTAGTTTGTCCCTCCTCCCTTTCTACTCTCATTTGGTAAAGATAACTTTGTTTTCTATATCTGTTGGTCTGTTTTTGTTTTGCATATACATTCATTTGTATTATTTTTTAGACTCCACATATAAGTGATATCGTACAGTATTTGTCTTTTCCTGTCTGACTTATTTCACCAAGCATAATATTTTCTAGTTCAATCCAGGTTGCTGCAAATAGTGGCATTTTATTCTTTATGGCTGAGTAATATTTCATTGTATATATATACCCCCAGTGGAATCTTGAGCACATTAAAGTGTGAGAATCTCTTTGAGATGTCAGAGTATATTTGGTGAAAATTTTCATGTTGTGAAGTATCTCAGCAGTAACTAAAACAAATGTGCACTATAAATTCATTGGTATTGATATAATATACAATTCTAGCCAGCCCTGAACAGCATAATATTGGGATTTACAAAGTGCTTTTTGATAGTGGTGGTTGGGGACCAGCCATTTCTGTATCAGTATAGTAAGATGTCAGTGATCTTATTTCCCAATTCTTGGGGGGCAGGGGGAAGCAAGTCCTTTGTTGGCATTTTATAATTGCAACATTGTGGACAGCACGTAGGGGATTAACCCTAAACAAAGTGTGCTTTTTAGTGGGGGGCAGTGTTCTGCTGCGATTACATCAGGGATGGTATCCTTCCTTGTCTCAGCCAAGTACCTATGTTATAAACACCATAAACACTACTTCTACTTTGGTTATGGTATTTTGACAGCAAATAACAAAATGCCTGGACTCAAATTGGCTTAAATATGAAGGAAATTTATTATCTCAAATGACTGAAAGACCAGAGCTATAGTAAGATGAAGTCAGGGCATACATCAGGGACTAAGTTATGTCATTAAGGAACTGGTTATTTAGGCTTCATCCTAAGGCTGGTTTTCCTCCTGTTTCCAAGATGGCTGCCATTAATAATCAGCACTTTGCTTACTTCCTTGCTCAGATTCAACAGAAAGCATGAGGGGATTACCTTATATCAATTTCATTGTAGTGGAATTATCATACTCCACTATGTGGTTGTTTCAAGGTAGTGTAGGTACTAATTTTATTGAGCATCTTTGTATGTCTCTTTATTTACTTGAACTAGATTCTCTCTTGGATATATTTTAAAAGTGGAATTGTTGGATTAAGATAGGCACATGCTCAGAAATTACTTTCTGAATTGGTTGTATCAATTTATACTGCAGGCAGAAATGCATGAAAATCACCATTTCCCCCCATTCTTGGCGGTAATTGATGTTACATTTTAAAATTTGTATCAATATTAGGGTGTTAAATCATATCCCATCATTATTTTAATTTGCATCTACTGATTATTAGCAAGTTGGAGTATTTTTTGAGTTTCTTGAAAGTTTGGAACTTTATTTCTGTGAGGTTTTATATTCTTTTGCATATATTTTATTGGGTCTTAAATACTTTTCTTAGTTACTTTTAGACATTCTTTATATATTCTGAATAGTTGGTTTATGGGAGACAAAACTTTTAATGTGTTATCAATTTTCTTTTATCTGAAAAATCATGTAATCCTCTTCCTGTCCCATTTGACTGTATCTGGAACCTTTTGATTGTAAACTTCCTGTGACGATTAATGTCAGAAACAAGCCTACTTAACAATAATTTTAGTAGTTAAGATCAGGGTTTTGAATCCAGAAGCTTCAGTTTGAATCCAGGCTCTTCATGATCTTGGGTAGTTACTTCATCTCTCTAATTTCTACATAGGAATAATAACTTGCTATAATAAACACACACAAACACAAATGTTTAACTCAGAGCTCAAAACTATGCCCACGGGGCTTCCCTGGTGGCGCAGTGGTTGAGAGTCCGCCTGCCGGTGCAGGGGACACGGCTTCGTGCCCCCGTCCGGGAGGATCCCCCATGCCGCGGAGCGGCTGGGCCCGTGAGCCATGGCCGCTGAGCCTGCGCGTCCGGAGCCTGTGCTCCGCAACGGGAGAGGCCACAACAGTGAGAGGCCCGCGTACCGCAAAAAAAAAAACAAACAAACACTATGCCCACAATAAATAGAAGGAATAATACTATTGTTATTAATAAGGAAGAGAATAGCACTGACAATTTTCATTTCACCAAATAGCTTATGCTTTCAGAGTGCTTTTACTTAAATAAAACTTGGTTGTCTGAGCATTTCCTAATTCACATTTTAATAGTCCATTGTGATGCTGGTAGCATCGAGTGATTGATTTCTGCAATTTTCATATACTGAGACACATATATCTTGCTTATGAAATCACCACTCAAGGGCTTCATAATTTACACAAAAATCTATATAGCTATTTTTTTATTGGGTAGTCTTGTCTAAGTAAGTGTCAGATTTGCATATAATTATGTAGTTCATTAAATCAATATGTTCTTTGTAAACTGACGTAAAATCTTTTTATACAGTTATAAGAGCATGTATTGACTTAATAAATCAGACACTTGTCAACCATGCATCAATGTAAATTGTTGTTTGTATGTAGTGTGAGCATAGTTCTTTAGAAAGAGTACATAATTCATCATTCAATTAACATAAATATATGATCAGTCAGTATTTACCTCCCATGGCCCAAATCCTGCAGGAAGGGAACTTCCTTAGATACATAGAAGTTATAATTGTTTCTCATTTGATGATTCTACTAGGGTGCTTTTGTGTTTTGCAGATATTTTAAATTTAGACTTTTTTAAAAACTCATTTCACAATAAAAATTAAATAGACTTGACAGGTATAGAATGAATAATCTTTTCCTCAAAAACAATATGGCAAATTCTAAAGGTTTGATTAAAATCCTTCGGCCATTAAAACTAACCTCTTAATATTTGAATATAATGTTTGATTTTGAGGCAAAATCAAAAATCTAAAGAGATACTCCAGAGAGTATCTGAGAGAGATTCACTCATTCATTCATTAGGGGACATGTTCTGCTACTTTTCAGGGAACAATAGCCAGGTGTAGAGACCATACTACTTGCCAACATCGTCTTTCAAAAGTTGATGATACTGACTGCTTCTTTTGGATTTGAATGCCTGCTGGTATTTCCCTGCTTCTACTTGCTGTGATCTCCTCTTGTTATCAATGGAGAGTTAAAAAGAATTATATATTCATGACATAAACATATATATAAGTGCAAAATCCGACAGCATGGGCTTATATCAACTGTATTTACCGTAATTTAGAATAATATGCTTTAACTGCTCTTTATTGATTTGTCAGTTTTAGACAGCTTCTACTGAATGCCTGGTATAGTAGTATTTATCCCCTCTTGCATCTCCTTACCCCATAATATCTCCATATAGACATTTCAATACATTGATGCATTTTTGGTTGCATCAGTAAATCAGCATTACATTTACATTGACTATGTCATTGTATTATAACTATATATTTTTTCTTATATAACTTTTCCTAGGATTAAAGATTGTCTATGAATTTTTTCCATTAGCTTTTATTTGACTATATATCTATTTTTTTTCAATTATTTCAGAACATTTGCCATGGCTCTCAATAATTTTCCCAAATGGTCAAACACATCAGAATAAATTATCAGTGACCCATCTCTCTCCACTCCTTACCCATCCTGGTGACCTTCCCTGAGTTCTTTCTTTTCCCTTGAGTCTGACCCATTTTCTGTGTACGTCTGATACACATGTGTTATCCTTCATTATGGCTTGTGTTGTAACCTCTGTTTACTGGATGCCATGCTTTCCCTTTTTTGTTGAAAAGTGTACTCTTTTAGCTGCGAAAGAAAAGTTGTGTTGGAAGTCATTTTTTTGAGTCTGGGTATGTCTAAAATATTTTGATTTAACCCTCATTTTAATTGACAAATTGAGAAGGTATGAAAATCTGGGTTAGCACTCATTGTCCCTCATAATTTTGAAGACATTGCTTGACAGTCTTCTACTATCCGGTGCTATAGAGTATACAGTACCTTGCTGATTCTGATTCCTATATACTTAACCTGTCTTTGTATCTCTCTGGAAGCTTGATTTTAGAGCTTTCTTTATCCTTGAAGTTTTGACATTTCACAATGAAATGTCAAAGTAGATTTAGAGTAGATTTTTAGATATTTAGGTTTAGAGTAGATTTTTTTAAAAAGTCTATTAGACTTGACATTCACAGGAAGGCCTTCTGATATAGAGGCTTCTGTCCTTCTAAGAAATTTTCTTGTACTATATCTTTGATAATATTTCTTCTCCTCCTTCAACTCCTTTTTAAAATTTTGATTCTATTGTTGAACTTCCTAAAACGATCCTCTATGTTTCTTATGTTTATTTTCATATTTTCTGTGTCTTTATCTTTATTCTGCTTTTTCAAGATTTCCTCAATTTTATCTTCCAGTCCTTTCTGTTGAATTTTTAATTGTCAGTATATATATATATATATATATATATTCTTTATTTCCAGGGCTCTTTCTTCATTCTTTTATATTTTTTCCTAATTTTTTTCCTTTTGAAAATACTTTCTTAAAACATTTTGTTTTATTTTATGTACTTAATATCTTCTGGCTATCTGTGTCTCTCTGTATCAACTTAAGTTCCTTCTACTTCCTTCATTATTTCTGTTTTCTCCAAGTTTCCTTTTCTTTTTGTTTTGGTCTCTCACATTCATGTTGGAGGCTTTTCTCAAATGTCTAGTGATCGTTCACTGCCTGTTTATGTTCAAGAGTAAGGCAGTGGGTAAAATATAGTAATAATATGTGCAAGCATTATAGTAGGAGGCAGTAATCAATGAAACTCTAGAGTGCAGTAGCCATGTGGTTTAGTGGACTGTTTCATTTCAGGATTCATCCAGAAATTTACTCCTCCCACAAAAAGTACCCAGTGTCATTAAAACCTGCTACTGTTGCAAAGCATAAAAGGAAGGGGAAAATGAGAACAATGGAAAGACCCAGAGCCCCAGAGAGAGAAAGACAGAGACAGAGAGACAGAAAGAGTTGTAGACGACTAAGAGTCAAAGATGGGTAGATGGATTGATAAGGGTGAATTCAGGAGGAAGGGAGAAGGGAGGAAGAAGAGAGAATAAATGATAGTGAGAATATATATTCAGAGATGTTTGTGAAGTGAACTTAATGACCCTTCAATAGAGAGAAGCTTTGTGTTAATTTTGGCAAAAAAAAAAAAAATGACAAAGAAAATTCACATTAATAATTTTCTGGGGTTAATCATTACGTTTTTATTTTATTACATGATTACTCCTGAAATAGTCCTTTCTCAGTTATCTAAAGGTGACAAAGTGAGCACCTTCCATCAGCTTATTATTTATTCAGATCTATTTGCATGTCCGATTCAACCTGAAGTATAAATTGAGTTTTTTTGTAATTTCATGGGTCTTTGCTTAGGTGCTGTCTTCTAATGATTTTTATCTTTATTTTGGGATGATTTATGAGGCAGTGATTGCTGTTGCCTTAGAGCTTTATCAGCAATAGTAATAGAGAAGTACTCACATGCTTCTTTCTATATCCTTTTCAAAAGGAAATCTTTCTATTTAGAAGAATCAGAGACTAGAATGGCTTGAACACCAGTGGTACCCAATCTCACTGAATTCTGCTAATTCTCATTTCTGTACCATTCCTTTGTTCTGGTAGGAACCTTTTAGAGAAAGATAAAGAACAGTGTGTGTGTGTGTGTGTGTGTGTGTGTGTGTGTGTGTGTGTGTGTGTGTGTGTGTGTGTGTGTGTGTTTCCTCCTTCATAGTGCGGATTTTCTTGAATTTCATTCTCCTTTTTTAAAATATCAATATGTAAGTGTGACAGATTAGCAGTGTAACTCTACTACTGACTTTTGAAAAAGAACATAATTTTGTTTCCATGTCTGCAACCTACATATATGATGAAAAATTATTACATCGAAGAGGTTCTGGTTTGAATGACTTAACCTAGCCTCCGTGTATCTATCTCTGTCTCTCTCTCTCTATCTATATATTATATATTCATACACACAGATGGGCATGTCTCAAATATCTTGATATGATCCTCATTTTAATTGATAGATTGAGAAGGTATGGAAGGTGGGTATGTGTACCTACATACATGTGTATGTATATGCACTCAAATATATATATATTTGAATGCTTTCCTAGCCTTAGCATGTAGTAGTATGTTTAAGTACTTTTTAGAAAGTGAATGGTTTCTTGTTACTGGCCATCTGTAAAATGGCATCTTGATTCCTCCTCTGGTAAACGGAACCTACCTCCTTCATCCTGCATCCTCGGAACTTGGCAGTTTGGCCTGTTATAGAGCTAACTCTTACGACACCATTCATCTCCCAAGTTTCAAACATTATCATCTATCAGACATCAGTTCCTACCTTTTTCTCTGCAAAGGGAAAACCTGCTTCATTCAGGAAATCACCCATGGTGAAAATGAGTGACCTTCTCTCCAGTCAGGGGTAAAAGGGAGGTAGTTTAATCCAGTCGTGTGCCTGGCCTCTCTTGCCCACCTTCCCACGCTGACTGATTCAAGGCTGTGGCTATAGGACTCACCTCTCAGATATGAGGAGTTCCCTACCGTGAAGCTTCTGGACCTGACTCCTGTTAGAGTTGCTCTTAAGAAGGAAATACACACAGGAAGCCTCTTCTGCTTTGGACATGCTCATGTCTGGGTGTGATGTTGGGACTGTAGCAACCATCTTTTTGGCCACATAGGAAGTTAACCCAAAGGTGAAACGATAAACTGAGACAGAAAGAAAAGCTGGAAGAAACTTGAGTCCTTGATGGCATTGTTGAAATGCTGAGTTAAACAGTTAAACAACCATGGAGTACCCCCTGCCCCTCCCACACACATACTCCAACATACATTTCTTTGCTTTTTCTTTTTCTTTTTTTTTAAATTTTTATTTATTTATTTTTATTTATTTTGGCTGTGTTGGGTCTTCGTTTCTGTGTGAGGGCTTTCTCTAGTTGCTGCGGGCGGGGGCCACTCTTCATCGCGGTGCGCGGGCCTCTCACTATCGCAGCCTCTCCCGTTGCGGAGCACAGGCTCCAGACGCGCAGGCTCAGTAGTTGTGGCTCACGGGCCAAATTGCTCCGCGGCATGTGGGATCTTCCCAGACAAGGGCTCGAACCCGCGTCCCCTGCGTTGGCAGGCAGATTCTCAACCACTGCGCCACCAGGGAAGCCCTCTTTGCTTTTTCTTATATGAGATAATTGAGGTCTTTTTGAAAGTCAAGTCAGCTTGAGCCAAAAACGTCATGAGTGAAACATATCACTGCTTTACCTTTTACTTCCGTTTTCCATGGTGATTATTAATACACCTGTTAACCCTCTTTTTGTTTTGAAGCCAGTGGAGTAAATGACAGGCCAGGTTATTTGTCTGGTATTATTGCAATAATGATAAGCCTTCAGAGAAAAAAAAAATCTAAAGGATTTTTCTGCAAAACTGATTTACCTGTTTCCCAAAGGATCTTATTACTTCTTCCATCTCTAGAAATATTTATGGTACAATGTGACTTTCTTCTTTATCAATTTAAAGTTTTATTAATCTTCACTTTATTCAAGATGGTTTGAAATAGATTACAAAGTGGAATGACACTTATTATGTCCAAAATAATAACAAACAGTGTATGCTGACCTTTGGTTATTGATTACCATTTTTTATATTTATCCCAGGGCTATATGTTTAGAAATAGGTATTTAGCATTTTATTTTTTTAAAAAAGAAACTTCTGGAAAAGGTTTTCTGTTTCTCCACAGTGAATATATACTGTTTTGTGAAGCACCTATAAAGCTACAGAATGTTCATATTTTTTATGTTTGAATCACTGTATTGTTGATTGCAGAAACAAAAGAAACAGGAACATTTTAGAATCTATTCAGTTTCGTATTAGTTTTATGTTAATATAAGGAGATGTTTTATTCTAAGGAAGGTACAAAATGGTAGCAATTGGTAAAGATTCTTGGCAAAACAACCTACCAGGTTTTTAAATTACTGCGGTTTATTACTTCTGCACTCGTTCATTCAGTAAGCACAGAGGACCAGCCTCTACAGGCCACCCTAAGTATAGAAAGTCCCTGTCCTCATGATGCTCACAGGTCAGGGGACAGATAAAAAGTCAGACATTACAGTACATTCTAATATTGTCAGTGACAGTACAGACAAGGGCAGTGAGCTATGGGAGCATAATAGGATGGGAACCAAATACAGATCTGTAGGGAGGAGAAGAGAGGTGTTTTGGTGTAAGGAGTATTTAATATAGGGAAGTGGGAGGCACTTAAAATGTTTTTAATTTTAAAAAGTTCTAAATGCTAATATTGAACTTGATCTTTATCATGTTTTTATGTTTGTGGCATTAGATTTATATAATAAACTCAATGCAGAGATATAATAATAACTAAATATAACAACTAAATATAATAATAATAACTAAGATGTACTCAGTGTTTACCCCGGTGGTTAAGGAGTGGAGAGGAGATTTTTAATCCCCCTTCTGTCAAATACTTGCTGTGTGACTTGAGGCATAGTTATTGAGCTATATTTTCCTCATCTGTAAAATGGGGATGATAGTGGTCTGTATGTCACAGGGCTACTGTGAGGTTTCAGTGAGTTAAATATCTCCAAGGGATTTAGAAGAGTGCTTGGCGTATATAGAGTGATCAATAAGCTTCAGCTGTTATTGTTATTCTTTTGATAATATCGCATCATCTTTTTAATAGTCTGACAAGGTAAGGTGGGAGACAGCATAATGGCACCGCAGTGTCCACATTCTAATCCCAGAGCCCGTGAATATGTTCCCTTGAATGACACAGAGGAATTTGCAGATGGG
The DNA here is from genome assembly GCF_003676395.1 of Aethalodelphis obliquidens. NCBI lineage: Eukaryota > Metazoa > Chordata > Mammalia > Artiodactyla > Delphinidae > Aethalodelphis > Aethalodelphis obliquidens. The sequence goes on along the minus strand of NW_020837948.1, from coordinate 79,016,139 downwards.
GTTAAGTTAACATTTCACGATGGGGGGTATGATCCTGGATTATCATGGTGAGCCCAGTGTAATGACAGGGATTCTTAGAGGCAGGAGAGCTGTTGGCTATGAAGATAGAGAGAAGAAAGCACCAGGAGCCAGGGAATGTCATAGGCAGACTCTAGAAGCTGGAAATGCCCAAAAGAGATTTTCCCCTCAGGCTTTGGGGTAGGCGTTGGTGGGGAGAATGGGACATGGCGCTGCTGATGACTTGATTTTGGCCTGGTCAAGTCTTGGAATTGTGACCTCCAGAACTGTAAGATAATCAATTTGTGTAAATTTAAGCCACTGAGTTTGTGGCAGTTGGTTAGAGCAGCAATAGAAAGCAAATACAGATAGGCATTATTCCCCTTTCTCAAATGAGGAAATGAGCTCTGGGAAGTTAAATCACTGGTTAAATCACTGGTTAAATCACTGGTTAAATCCAGTAACCTTACCAGTTAAATCACTGGTAAGGTTACTGGAAGCTCTGAGATGTGAGCAGGGCTTGTAGGCCGTGTGAGGGGATAGTCACCGGGTGGACCCGGGGTCTACAACCCTGTGCAAGGCCTGCAGTTAAGGCTTCCTGTAGGTCCTGAGCCTCTCCAGCTCTTAAGGTAGCAAATTGCCTCTCTTCTCCCTGAGATACATTCTTGCAGGTAGCCCCGCACTGGCTTTTCCACTCTGTTAAATCACTTACCACTTTTCTAGCCCCTTCTCTTTTCCCAAAAGTGTTAGACATCTCTTTTCCATGGTTGGCTCTCTCATCCTTCCTGTCCTTGTGAATTTATGCCCCTCCCGCCCCTTTTCCCTGCTTTTAGTCTCATTTTAGTAAGAGTTCATCAGGAAACAGAAATCCGAGGTCAGCCAGCCACGCTCGCCCCAAGCAGCATATTAATTTCTGACCTGTAGCAGTGCCTCCTGTCACTTCAGTACCCTCAGAAGATTGCAAACAGTAACATATATTCAGCCAGATGACCACAGTAAAAAAAGGTCTCACGTGGTCATCATGAAAGCACCCGAGGTTTTTGCACTCTTTAGTAATCTTTCCATACAATCTTAGTGGTAGACCAGTAGGTGGTAGGCAGTCTTTTTCACAGCCTGCCAAAATACTCACAATGGATACATTTCATATTTGGGGACAGATTTATATGAATTCACTTATATTTTTTACAGATATTCTGGGCGTTTACTCATACTTTCATGAACTCCTTCCCCATATTGGGGGAGGAAAGAGACTTGCAATGAATACTTTTTAGATGTGTGTGGGTCAGCGTGTCCTGGTATTCATAAAGACCTTTAATAAAAATGAAGTACTGCCAAAGAGACGACCAAAATTGGTCATTTAATAAGGAAAAGACAATATGATTAATCAGAATTTTAAAATGTTCATTTTTAAACAGTTATTCAGACCACCATATCACGGGCAGTAGTAACAAGGGGAGTAAGTAAATATTAATTGAAAGAATATTTTTAAAAAAACCCTAGTGTTTATATTGTAATACATGGTATGTTTACCCTATAACTTAGATTAGCAAATTTTCATGTCTCTATATAATTGGAAGTTGTAACTCTTAGGTCTTTACAGAACAGATATGTAGAGCTGCTTCTTCATTCTTGTGTAGTGTACAAGAATAATTCAAAGTTTTTCATTTGTTCTTTAAAGATGAACATTGTTTTAGAGCTTTATTTTCAGTTTTCAGTTCCCAACTTTCTAATTGTAATTCCATTTCCCTTCCACTCTGACATCCGAATGGATGAAGCTGACATTGTAACAAGAATCTCAAATTTATTATGCCTTGTCGAAATGAGTAATTCTTTCCAAAATTTTGCTGTGCTTCAAAATGGTCATCTGAGACTCTTGTGCTCTCACATGGAGGCCGAGAATTGCTAATTTGGAGCCTCCTGTAAAGAAAGGAAGATGCTGTTATTCCTTACGCTAGAATTCTGTTAAATTACAAAGGAAGATGACTTGATGATGTGGCACAGAGCTTTATAAGTGAGGCAATAATTATATGATACAGGATAGTTCTGATTTAATAGTTGTATCAATATAGTGAATATCATTTTTTCTTTACTTGCTCATCAAAGGGTTTGATGCTTAAATGAGCCTAATGCCTGGATAACATTGAGATTCTCAGATTAAAGGAATTTGGTAAAATTTTCTTGCTACTAGTGAATGTAAATTGTGTTTGAACAAACGTACTGTAAGTTTACTATGCTTTTAATATTTATTCCATTCCTTCATTCATTCAACAAATAGCAAATGCACACCTACTATGTATCAGCAACTGTTCTTAGAGCCGTGTTAACAGTGAACAAAGCGCAGTAGGCAGAGGAAGATCATGTAGGGCATTTTAAGAAATTTGATTTTTATTTTAACTACAGGGGGGGCCATTGGATGATTTTGTGGGAAAGGTACATAATTTTCAAATATGTATAATTTATAAATATTGGGTTAACCAAAAAGTTATTTCAGATTTCTGTGTATCATCTTACAGAAAAGCCCGAACAAACTTTTTGGCCAACCCGATAGATCACTGTGGCTTCTCTGCACAAAGTGGATTATTTGGAGGAACAAAGAGGGAGTTGGAAGACTGAGTGCATGCATTACAGTAGTTCAGGGGGGCTTCCCTGGTGGCGCAGTGGTTGAGAGTCCGCCTGCCGATGCAGGGGACACGCGTTCGTGCCCCGGTCCGAAAAGATCCCACATGCCGTGGAGCGGCTGGGCCCGTGAGCCATGGCCGCTGAGCCTGCGCGTCCAGAGCCTGTGCTCCACAACGGGAGAGGCCACAGCAGTGACAGGCCCGCGTACCAAAAAAAAAAAAAAAAATTAAAGTAGTTCAGGGGAAGGATGACGGTGGCTTGCCTTGGGGTTAAAGAAGAGGAGATGCAGAGCAGTGGATAGCTTCAGAAGCTGGTGTCAGTAAGACTTATGATGCAATAGACAGATGTGAAGGGGTGGGTGAGGGAAGGAAAGGAATTAATCATGATGCCATAGTTTTGGGCCTGAGCAGGTATTTAGATAGTCAAGATAGAGAAGTCTGGGGAAGAGCAGGTAGAGGAGAGGAGAGAGAAGGAGTTGTAAGACTGAGTCCTGGAACATTCCATAATTTAGTGGTCAAGCAAGAAGATGGGTTCAGCAGTTGAAACTAAGGAGGGACCATAGACAAGAAACTAAGAGAGAGGATGGTGTCATGGAAGCTAAGAAAAGGAAGTGTTGCAAGAAAGAGAACATGTTTAATTGTCCAGTGCTAATGAGAGTTCAGCTTTTGTAGGGAGAGAGAACTGACCATCGGATTGGGGAACAGAGGTTGTTGATTATATTAACAAGACAAGCCCAAAATTTGATTGGGTTAAGGAAAAACAAGAGCTAGGAAAATAGCAGAAATAGTGCGTATTGGCAACTCTTTCAAGAAATGTTCGTATGAAGTGGAACAGAGAAATAGGGTGGTAGCCTGGAAAAATTATCCTAGATTATACTAGAGTATGTTTGGATGCTGATGGAAAGAGGTAAGGAGAATCTGATGATGACAAACAGGCTAATTTTATGCATGAGGTTGTTGAGAAGTTGAGAGTATAAGCATCAAGGAATTATACAGTTGTGACCAATTGAAATTCACATTAAAATCTGGGAATTTGACCATTGGTAAGAAGTTTGGTAAAACTTAATGAATCTTTGTATACCAAATTTTGAAAGTGATACACAGGTAAATTGATCTTAATAGCTCCTTTCTCTCGAAGAAGGAATCTTGTATGTCTTCTTGATAAAAATTGTAAACATACTATTGAATAAATAGGAACGCTTTTAAAACCATGGAGAAAGCATATGTATATCTTATCTCTGAAGGTGTGCCAACAGGAATTTGGCCAGAGAATATTATCAGTATTTTGGTCCTTTATTGTAGGTTTTAAGAAGAACCATATTAAAATTTGTGTCTTTCTCCCCTCTCAGAAGTTAAGTGGTTTAAAAGATAAAGAGGGAAATTATAAAAAATATTTTCAGAGTCCCCAGAGAAAGAACACCCCTTGGAAACAAAACATGCAGTACATTTTCAGAAATCATTTTCATCACGGAAAGTCAAAGTCTACTCTAGATCAGTTTCATGCCGATAACTGAAACCTAAGAGGCTTAACAGAACCTGTAGTGTCTTGTGAGGTATAGCTGTTATAAGCCATACAGTCCTCAGGCAAATTATTTGAAAATATTTGACCTATTTCTGTCCTTGTTATGGATCCCATCAGCAGTCATATATTATCATTAATGGAGAACCTTTCAAAAATAGTGTTTTAGAAATCTTCCTATTATTGCTCCAAAAGTGTACTTTGCATTGCTTACGTTGTAAGAGACGTTGACTCCTTCACTGTCAAGGTCTGGCTCAGGCAGCAGATTGCATTTAGTAGGGATCTAGACTGTATGTCAAGGGAAGGTGTGTGTTTTGGACCCTTCTTCTCCCCTCTTGTGTGTTCTCAGCTCCAGCATCTTCCCATAGCACTTTGGCTGCAGTTAACAAAAAACCATAATAACTTTGGCTGAAATGAGAAGTTTTCTTCCTTTTCATGTTGGTTTTTCGGGGTGGGTCTGGTCTCTGTGCTCAGGGACCCAGGCCCTTCCAGCTCGCCCCTTCCTTGTGGGCCAGGATGGTATGTGTGTCCTAGCAAGAAGGAAGAACGGAGGAGGAAGAAGGCAAAGGGACATTTACCAGCTGCCTCTTAGAGGAGGCTCCCAGAAGCTGCCGTAGGTTAGTTCTGTGTGAACCATATTGGCCAGGATGTGATCCTATCCTAATTCCTGGGCGCAGTGGAGGCTGGGGAATATAGTCTTGATTCGGGGCAGCAATGTTCCAGGGTAAACATCCGGTTTCCATAGCAAAAGGCGTGAATACATATTGGGGTCAAGGAGCTGTGCCACTGCATCCAACCCCTGACATCACAGAGGTCTGCATTTCCTTGAAATATACGTGCTCTTGATCATCTTTCTTCTTCCCTTCCATGGGCCTTTGACGATGAGAAAATGGCATCCCTTCCTCCCAGCCATGCTGCCCTAGGGTTCAAGTCTTACTGAGCAGAGTGAAGGCTGCATAGCATTCTCTCGGGAGCTCTCAGCCTGGAGCCCTTGTGTGGTGCGCACTTTGCACAGCTGTACACGGCAGTGCTATTTCCCTGCTCTAAGATCTTTTTCTCCTGTGTCCTCTCCTACTTTGGGGGAGAAGAGCAATCTAATTATCTAATTAAAGTGATTCACAGGGGGTAAAAATATTTTTTTTTTTTACCTTCCAACAGGGGTTATTATGAAATATTTTTGAGTTGGGATAAAACCCTTTCAGCCCTTTAATATCCCTGTGTGCAAAACTTTCCAATAGCAGTCTCCCTGTTCTAAAGAGAAGTCTGTCTCACTTAGTATAGGAGTTAAGAGGTTGCAGCGGTGGCTTCCCCCTGTGTTTCAGAAAGCATGCAATTTAAACGCCAGTGCATACAGGAAACTCTAAGTTGTTTGTTTTCTAGAGGTAGCATTAGCTTTTGTAATGCAGTCATACCCATGTAGATGATTTATTGGAAGACGAAAATTGGCCAGTTGTTTAAGAAGCATGAAGCTAATTTTGCTTGTGTTTTAGTCCACCAATTCAGTAATTTATCTCAGAATACAGAGCTGACATTCTTGAGACAGAATATTCAATTCACTGGATCTCTCCTCCCATCTTCTCTGAATTCCAAGTACTTGCGACTTAAATAACCAGTTGTATTGTTCCGTGCTTACCACTGACCGTGGTTGATTAGTTCACATGGGTGGATTATAGCTGAAATAGTCAGTACTAATTCGGGAATGAGTTTTATAATATTGTGTAGCTGAAACTATCTTCTTCTCCTGTAACCTTTAGATGGTTTTTGAACACAAGAGTGTCTTATTTAGCACGAAAGTATGAGTGAGTTCATAGAAATGTTTTCTCCTTAGTGAAAAAGAAAAAGTTCTTCTTGGTTGGTAAGAAATCATGCCTTTGTATGCAGCATGAAATGAGATAAAAAAACTACTAGAAAGGTACTCTGATTTTTTTCAGATACTTTTTATAATATAGTCTTTTCTTTTTTATGTATTTTGTTTTCTGTGTATCTATATCATGCTCTAAAAATGTTGCAGCTTTGTACTAGTATTAAGAATGTGACTGAGTAGATGAATCAGATTTTATTTTTCATGCCCAAGCTGTTTCCTTTTTCAATGTGTCCAATTAAAATATGTTACAGTTTTCATAGTGAATGTTTCAGTGTACTGTTTGAAAGATGAGGGACAGCTGGACTGAAACAGTTGTTTTTTTTGTGAAAGTTTTGGGGGACTACTAAAATCTGCTTTAAAATTACCTATATTTGTTTTTCCCTGCTGTTAATTTCTAACTAAGGGCACTGCAAAACTGAAGTTCTTTAGTTAATGAAAGAGTTTAAAAGTTATTAAATTTTCCAGTAAGCCAAATGTATTAATAACGTTAAAAGATGCTGTGGTACAAACTTCTGTGTATTCACCAGCTCCCTTTCTTCCTGAGCACACAGCCAGACTACATTTTCCAGCCTCCCTGGCAGTTCATCATGATCATGCATTTGAGTTCTAGGGAATGGAGTATGGATGGAAATGATGGAAATGATGTATATCATTTCAAGGCTTTGCCCGTGAAACTCTTCTCCATGGCTTCCATGTTTTGTTTCCTGAGCATGTGATTTAATGCTGAGGTGGATGAAGCCTTAGCAGATGCTTGGACACGACAGACAATAAGCCTGGAGCCCTCAATGACTGTGTGGGGCAGAATTACCCCCTCTTATCCACATACTGTGATATGGATGAGAAGTCAACATCTGCAGTGTTAAACTGCTGAAAACACATGTAAAATTTGATACCAACAAGTATATGCTTCTCACCCCTCTTGGAGCATGGAATCGAGCTGTGTACTCTGGAGGAAATAGGATTTAGTGAAGACAAGACATTGTCTCTGCCAAAGATAACTTGCCAAAATTTTCAGGCATGGATGTTTTATGTGCTTAAAGATTCTATGCATCTTACATTATCTCAGATGTTCCCTAACCTTGCAAAGTGATATGAGTTGTATACTCACTAGGAATGTTTGGGATAGTCTAGCATCAAGAAGGCATTTCAGTTCAGTCTAAATCATGAATATTTCTGCAGCAAATAATTAACATTGGTAATTGCACCTCTTCAGAGCCAGCTTATTGGAATGATCTGTAATGCAACTTGGCAACTGTCAACAGCTATCAGAAGCCATTTGAAATAATTTACTGATTAGAGATAAGTTCTTAATTCGTGCCCGGCTTTTTTACTCGATGAATGCGAAAGCAGATTTTTGCCTCTTAAATACAGTAATAGCTTTTCCTTGACATGCAAATAATTGTTATAAACTAAAAATTCCTTTCCCTTGAGAATCAACTTTCAGATGCTTTTAATGGATGATACTTTTTCAAAAATGTTATCCTTTGGTTCACAGATGTTTGTTTTAGAGTTAGATTTGTTTTAAAAACTCACTCACTTCCCCTGGAGTGAAGTTCTGTCTTTGCCGTCTCAGGAAGTGATGGAAGGACATTAAATTTCTCCTTCTTATACTCTTGCCCAAGTGTTTAACTAGTACATTTTCTACCGGAATAGATCATTCTTTCTCAGTTCCTAGATGAAACAGTTGCCTTCTTATGACTTTGGTGAAGATGATGATAATATGATTAGGTGTTTGGACATCAAAGGCCAGTGGCCTATCTTTTCTGAAAGAATTGGTTTTTTGGTTTTGGCTGGTTTACATTTAATTTCTTTTAAGTGGTTTGGGTCTGCTTGAATACCAGATTCTGGGCCTAATTCTATAACTTTCTTGCTGTACAATATCAATGCTTTCTCACTCATTCATTCGTTCGTACCTGTAACAGGAAAAGTTAGGAAGCCCTTTAAAGCTCTGTGATCGTGTGATCCATTGAATTTATGATTTACACATGGCAGGTAGTACCAGTATCCTTGGTGATTGTAATCCTAGAGGTAAGAATAAGTTCTTGAAGAAGGATAATAACAAAAGAGAAAACTGAATGAGAAAAATAAAAAATATATGTACATCAGTGAGGAATATTTTCAGATTTCGCCAAAGAGGTTCATTTCTATTCCTTATTGGATTGAAAAAAAAAATCTTTCAGGAAATGCGGAGGGACATTTTTAAAAAGTTCGTCTCAAAGTGTTATGTCCTAGAAACATCGAAACTTTTCTAACATTCATTTATGAGAAGTTTAGTTTTGTTTTACGGTCTAAGTAGAGAATTTGAAATCCTCCAGGAGAAATTCTTCTGTTTGGGTCCACGTACATCTGTGCACTGACATTCATATAAGCATTCTTCAGGATCAGCTGTAGAAATTCTTAAAAATATGATTGTCTATTCAGATTACATGCCTTTCCTTTCTGCTTTTGGAATGGACAGACAAATATATAGCTCGGTGAAATTATATTATGTGTGGAAATTGATTCGTTACTCTTACCTACCTTATTAAGCATGCAAATTGCTGACGTTTCAGTAGATGCATTTAAAATAGATCATAGCTAATCAAATGTGTCACTTTGTTTCCTTCTAAATGACGCAGTGTATGTGCCAGCACAGCAAAGGAAAGAAATCAGTTTGGTTATCCTTTACTGGAGACAGAAGTTGATTGGTTCAGAAATGAATTTGCAGCTACATGAATTGATATTTATGAATTGCTGTGTAGATGAGTAGGAATCACATTTTTTCAAAAACAAATGATTGCTTATGAATATATGGTGAAATGTTAGATAATTCTTCCCTGTTCTACCCATCTGTGTGTAGTTTATTAGTGGAAAATAATGTAATTATGTTATTTGTTTTAAAAATTTTTTGTGAAAGCAATACATAATACAATTTTGGCTGTATAGGATACTCTTTTACTTTATAGTTTTATTTGTATAATTGGAGTTAAAATGTCTGAACTTTTTTGATTGGAGTAGTAGTCTAATACCAGTTAAATGTATTTAGTTGTTTTCCATGAAGCGTTTTACTTAATGCCTGTGTACATGTGTATTACCTAGAAGTGAATGTTGACTAACGTCTAAAGTAAGAAAAAAATTAGTAAATTATTTACCTATTTATACTTTTAATAAAATATTTATACATAGGTTCAAATAAAAATCTTGTATTTGGGGACTTCTCTGGTGGCACAGTGGTTAAGAATCCTCCCGCCAATGCAGGGAACATGGGATCGATCCCTGGTCCGGGAAGATCCCACATGCTGCGAAACAACTAAGACTGTGTGCCACAACTACTGAGCCCGCGCTCTAGACACGCGAGCCACAACTACTGAGCCTGCGTGCCCTAGAGCCCACGTGCCACAACTACTGAAGCCCATGTGCCACAACTACTGAAGCCCGCGTGCCTAGAGACCATGCTCCGCAACAAGAGAAGCCACCGCAATGAGAAGCCCATGCACCACAACGAAGAGTAGCCCCTGCTCGCCACAACTAGAGAAAGCCCGTGCGCAGCAATGAAGACCCAACACAGCCAAAAAAACCCCACAACTTATATTTGATTTCACTGTTAATCATTACAGTTAATCTGAGAAAGTATTGACTAACTATTGCTTCCTAACATAAGTACATATTCAATCAGGGCGTGTCTGTGAAATTCAAACATAATTTGCTGAGTTTACTGCTAGTAATGGCTGTTAACTAAAGCAAAATGAGTGGGCTAAATAACATAAATTAAAGGGTAATGCATCAATTTACTAGTTCTCTTTTCCGTGGCAGACATTTTCAATTGTTTATGCAGTACACCACACTGGTGCTAAAAGAAGTATTTACAGTTTAGTTACGTTGCCATAGCAGTAGAAGATCTGTTAGGCCCTAAGCCAGTCTTTCTAAAATATAATCAGTATGTTCTTTTCTATTGGTGTTTGTATTTCAGTATGGCAGTGCTAATGTTGGCCTTATCAGTTTGTAAGCAATTCTGCTTAGTTTTTCTAATTCTGTTCATGTAAGTGAGATTTCCTTCACATCATGACTGTAGAAGCCTCCCTTAGAGCCTGAGCTGTTTACGGCTATGGAACCTACTCCTCTGGTATTTCCATGCCTCTTTTAAGAAAGCTGACAATTTGTTTGCTTTATATGTGGTTATTCCACAGTTATACCATGTTGATTCAAGTTGTCCTCTTCCCAACTTAAAAAAAAAAATTCTGTTACTTAGCTGTGTGTTGGACAGATCTGGGTTTGAAGCTTCACTTTTTCCCTTGGTAGGATGTGACTTTGGAAGTTTGTGTGTGTGTATACACACACACACACACACATACACACACACATATATTTATTTATTTGGTTGCACCGGGTCTTAGTTGTGGCACGCAGGATTTGCGTTGCAGCATGCGGGCTCTTTCAGTTGCTGCATGCGGACTCTTAGTTGTGGCATGCAGGATCTAGTTCCCTGACCAGGGATCGAACCCAGGCCCCTGCATTGGGAACGCGGAGTCTTAACCACTGGAACACCAGGGAAGTCCCTGGGAATGTTTCTATGGTTTTTTTTTTTAAGTTTTATTTATTTTTGGCTGTGTTGGGTCTTCGTTGCTGCACGCGGTCTTTATCTAGTTGTGGCGAGTGGGGGTTACTCTTTGTTGTGGTGTGCAGGTTTCTCATTGTGGTGGCTTCTCTTGTTGTGGAGCACAGGCCCTAGGCACGCGGGCTTCAGTAGTTGCAGCACGCAAGCTCAGTAGTTGTGGCGAGCGGGCTCTAGAGCGCAGGCTCAGTAGCTGTGGCTTACGGGCTTAGTTGCTCCGCGGCATGTGGAATCTTTCCGGACCAGGGCATGAACCTGTGTCCCCTGCATTGGCAGCCGGATTCTTAACCACTGTGCCACCAGGGAAGCCCCCTTGGGAATGTTTTTAAACTAGGAGTCTAAACTGTACAATAATACTGAATTTAGGGTGTTTTATTAAATGACATATTTAAGTGCTTGGCATATAAAACATATTCAGTGAAAATACACTGAATGAAAGAAGTATGTGTAAACTGTTTCATTAGCTGTCTTCCAAGCTTTCTTTCTTTCTTTTTTTTTTTCTAACATCTTTATTGGAGTATAATTGCTTTACAATGGTGTGTTAGTTTCTGCTTTATAACAAAGGGAATCAGCTATACATACACATATATCCCCATATCTCCACCTTCTTGCATCTCCCTCCGACCCTCCCTATCCCACCCTTCTAGGTGGTCACAAACCACCAAGCTGATCTCCCTGTGCTATGTGGCTGTTTCCCACTAGCTATCTGTTTTACACTTGGTACTGTATATATTTCCATGTCACTCTCTCACTTCGTCCCACCTTACCATTGCCCCTCCCCGTGTCCTCAATCCATTCTCTACGTCTGCATCTTTATTCCTGTACTACCCCTATGTTCTTCAGAAACTATTTTTTTTCTTAAATTCCATATATATGTGTTGGCAACGGTATTTGTTTTTCTCTTTCTGACTTATTTCACTCTGTATCACAGACTCTAGGTCCCTCCACCTCACTACAAAAAACCTCAATTTCGTTTCTTTTTATGGCTGAGTAATATTCCATTGTATATATGTGCCACATCTTCTTTATGCATTCATCTGTCGATGGACACTTAAGTTGCTTCCATGTCCTGGCTATTGTAAATACAGCTGCAATGAACATTGTGGTACATGACTCTTTTTGAATTATGGTTTTCTCAGGGTATATGCCTAGTAGTGGGATTACTGGGTCGTATGGTAGTTCTGATTTTAGTTTTTTAAGGAACCTCCATACTGTTCTCCATAGTGGCTGTATCAATTTACATTCCCACCAACAGTACAAGAGGGTTCCCTTTTCTCCACATCCTCTCCAGCATTTACTGTTTGTAGATCTTTTGATGATGGCCATTCTGACTGGTGTGAGATGATATCTCATTGTAGTTTTGATTTGCGTTTCTCTAATGATTAGTGATGTTGAGCATCCTTTCATGTGTTTGTTGGCAGTCTGTGTATCTCCTTTTGAGAAATGTCTATTTAGGTCTTCTGCCCATTTTTGGATTGTGTGTTTGGTTTTTTGATACTGAGCTGCATGGGCTGCTTATAAATTTTGGAGATTAATTCTTTGTCAGTTGCTTCATTTGCAAGTATTTTCTCCCATTCTGAGGGTTGTCTTTTTGTCTTGTTTATGGTTTCCTTTGCTGTGCAAAAGCTTTTAAGTTTCATTAGGACCCATTTGTTTATTTTTGTTTTTATTTCCATTTTTCTAGGAGGTGGGTCAAACAGGATCTTGCTGTGATTGCTGTCATAGAGTGCTCTGCCTATGTTTTCCTCTAAGAGTTTTATAGTTTCTGGCCTTACATTTAGGTCTTTAATCCATTTTGAGCTTATTTTTGTGTATGGTGTAAGGGAGTGTTCTAATTTCTTTCCTTTCCATGTAGCTGTCCAGTTTTCCCAGCACCACTTATTGAAGAGGCTGTCTTTTCTCCATTGTATATTCCTGCCTCCTTTATAAAAAATAAGGTGACCATATGTGCATGGGTTTATCTCTGGGCTTTCTATCCTGTTCCATTGAACTATATTTCTGTTTTTGTGCCAGGACCATACTGTCTTGATTACTTTAGCTTTATATTATAGTCTGAAGTCAGAGAGCCTGATTCCTCCAGCTCTGTTTTTCTTTCTCAAGATTGCTTTGGCTATACGGGATCTTTTACTTTTTTTTTTTTTTTTTTTTTTT